>NC_056726.1:1596757583-1597057583 GCF_019279795.1 Protopterus annectens | reverse complement strand
TATGGCCTGTGACTGTTTGGCACACAGGCTTTGTGAGCTATGTGTTTGATGTGCTCTGCTCTGGCTTAACGTTTGATTGTGTGTCTGCTTTGCAGGTGTCAGCTGCTCAGGCAGGATGCTATTCTGAGAGCCCAATAATGTACCTGTATGTTTCTGTGTTTGGATTGCGGTCGTGGCAGGTCTATGGGAGACTGGTACTGTATTCACTGTAGTATCCCACTCCACCTGACAGGGAATACCAGTGCTGTGTAAACAGAGCTTAGCCCCCCAGTTTGGCTATGTGGTTGCATCTCTCACATGTGTTGTACGTGTATGGGAAGGGGAGAGGGTTGTCTGTGTACATGAGGCAGCTGTAACATTGCCACATGACTCACAGATTCACCAACTGGACCTGAGAGTAGATCAATAGGTGACCTTTGCACATGCTACCATAGCATTGTGACTCCCATACTAAGTAACGACACATAGGGCCAATGGGGAACAAGGTACTCAAGGTGACTATGTGAGGGTGTAGTGCTCCTGATTTGTTAGTGCTGGCATATATGAATGCTGTCTTGAGCAAATGTTAGGTAAGTCATATGCAATGTGTTACAGGCAAGCTACATGCAAACAGGACAAACAGTGACATTCTGTCAAGTGACACATAGACATCAGTACAGTAAGCAACACAGATGTCACTAGGGATCCACAGAGGCACTGTATATCTGCACTGCAGATGGAATCAGTGTTTCTGGAGCATAACAGGCAAACATGCATACAAACAAAGCTACAGTCAGCAGGCCTGTATGTAGACTATGCTACAACAAACAAGGTGTACGACTTCCAGTAGGTAACAGTGCATATATGCAGGCACCATAAGCCAGTACCCAGACATTCACAGGTCAGACAGGCTGGGTCCAGCCGCACCCCACACAAGTGTATAGACCACGTACCTTCGTAATGTTGAATAACTGGCCTGATACACAAGTGCTCATACCTGTAATAATACACATGTCAAATAACAGACACTGAGCCCTCAATCAGCAGTTCCAGACTTAGTATGATGTATGCTACCTGTCCTGGCACCACAGTATCCTTGACATGTATGGACACTCTCCCTCCTGTCATAGTTATGTCTGTGTTTTGGTGCTGTCATGCATGGTATGAGGTGTGACCTTGTAGTGCTAGTGTGCTCTTGTGAGCCTTGAACCTGTTGTGCAGTACTGCACAGATATCAACATCCTGAAACATCTGCATTGCAGAGTCGTGTGTGGACAGCATGCAACTCGCAGTTGACATGGCCATCATTGAGTATCAATATGTACATTGTTGTATCCCCTGTGCTACCTATGTAGGTGGCCATCCCTTCACAGCCTCACCACCAGTATGCAAAGATGTGCAGACAGAACACTGTGGTAATTACTATGGGTGTACAAAACAATACAATGACATTCATACTGTAACTGCATCAGGCATGCTGGTATATACCCACAATGCTATCATTACACTGTACTGTTATCAACATCATACTATTACAATATGTCTATGTACTCACCCTGTGCATCAGCACCATGTTAACCTGTTCCTGCACCGATTTTACAGATTGCAGGAGGTGGCACAGTTTCATCATATGCACAGGGTGTGTACCTGGTATGCCTGAGTCTGCCACTGATACAACCAATTGACATGTCTGTGTGTGTGTGTGTGTGTGTTGGTGAGGGACAGCAGTACAAGATGGGGCAATGTTGATGCAGTGTGTGCATGTATGTGGTAGCCTTAGGTGTTATCACTTTGCATGTGTGTATGAATGCATACAGTCCCACCTCATGGCTGCCATATACAGGTGTTTGTGGACAGCCACAGACTGTACCTGCCAGGTCATACAGATCACTGTCTGTGGCCACGGACATGGTGCCTGTGCCTGGCAGGGGTGCTATGGACCATATCAGGTACTAAGCCAGACTGGGTACTGTCATCAGAAGCAGGTGGTTGTTGACTGGAGACAGGTCCCTGTTGGGACTGTCCAGCGCCATGTGCACATGGTCTCCTGGGGAGGTCTGGTGACAGCACAGACCCAGCATTGCTGGGGCTGCTGCTGGTACTATGTGAGCGGCCGCGGCCCTGTTGTCATCCGCGACGGCTGCCAGCTGCTGCTGTTGCTGGCATACGGCCACATCGATGCCTCAACCGTCCACCATTGCCCTGGCTCATGGACATGTAGTTGTGGAACAGATCTAATGTGTCCCCCCAACATCTGTCAATGACCTCAGTGAAGTTGCGGATGGCAGCCACAACATCACGCATACTGTCACTTATGGCTGTGCGACATGCTCTCAGCTCCCTCAGACCCTGTCTGGTGTATCATTCCATACGTGACTGTGCCTGCATTACAGCCCGAAACATAGCTGAGGTTGAATGACCTCTGTGGGCACGTCTGACAGGGGCGGTATGCCCACGGATGCTCCCACGAGAACACATGGATGTCTGCCTGTGTGGTACCGTGTCAGGACCCTGGCCATGGCTGCTGTGTGGGGATGCATGTGCCACCAGTACCACATTACCCTGGTCAATGCCCACTGTATCCTGTCCATCACCTAGGGACATTGGTGACAAAGGATGTATTGGCAGGATGACTGTGCGCATTGATGGGGTCGACAGCTGTGTAGTGTCAATTGGCTGACCAATGACAGACCCTGGCACACCTACCTGTGCCATTACACAGGTATCATCATTATCACTATCCACAGCAGCTGATTCAGGTTCCCTGCTGCACGACACCAGAGCATCACCAGAACCTGTGGGAGTAAGACAGGAAACACAGTTTACAATGTGTACACAATGTCACCACTGATGCACACATGCACACATGCACACATGGGCACATGCACACATGCACACATGCACACATGCACACATGGGCACATGCACACATGCACACATGGGCACATGCACACATGCACACATGCGCACATGCACACATGGGCACATGCACACATGCACACATGCACACAACTCAGTATATGAGATATCAACCCACAGACACAAACACACTTGCAATCAAACACATTGCACTACTGCTTCAGCCTATTATTACTATAATACCAAGAGTACTGAAGGTAATGGTATTACACACTCACCAGCATGGATAGGCTGCCTTGCTGTTACACCAGAGGGACCTGCAGAAAAGAGACATTTATTGTCAGTGGGCACAACTGTGCCATTGATACAGTGGGCATGATACAGTTCAGTAGTGCAACAGTTAGCTTCCAGAGGTGTACTGCAGATATTGAGGATATCACTCTTGCACAATAATTACCAAGATTACAGCTACAAAACGAGGACACACCTCACACATGCATAACCTAACAGTGTACAGAATGGTCAAGTATACACATGGCATGTTACCTGCACGCTCTGTGTCCTGCTGCTGTGTGGCTCCAGCCTCCATCATTACACATGTATGCTGCTGCTGTTGCTGTTGTGCTGGAGCCACAACACTTAGGAGTAGTCCCTCCAGTCTGGTGAGGGGGGGATGTCTAGCCACCCCACCACCTGTGGCAAGCTGCTGCCTGTGGATATCCGATGCACGCTGATGGACATTTCTAATTAAATCACTGCAGTGATGGCGTACCTGCTCATATGTCCGGTTATGTGTGCCTATGTCATTTACTCAATGGACCAGGTCTTGCCACAGTGCATCCCTCTCCTGCTGGTTCTGGCTGGTGCGGGAAAAGAGTACAGTGAAATCCCGCACCAGGCTCTGGTGTATCTCCTCCTCCTCTGCAGCGGAGTAGACAGGGTTCCGCTGGTGAACCATAGCCCTGAAAAGGAGAAGGAAAATGTCAGCAATATCTGTCAGCAAACTATGGCACACATAATACACATAATACTCAACTGCAGTGATATAACTTAAGCACCATATATAGCATCTGTCTGTCTATTGGGGGATACACATGTAAATGACCAGATATCAGTGCTCATCCGACAACTGTGCAACAGTACCTGGCACACTTCATACGACAGACTAGTATACTGCAGCAGTCAACACACTGTTTCAGGTACAATACACAACCTCACACTGGGGGTTTGTATCAAGGTACTGTATGGGGAACATTATCAGCCCATGCACTGCACACAATGCACGTTACATATTTCACTGGTAATGCACATTACTCTTACTTGCCATAACCCTACCTACACCACAGTGACATACAGGGTAACACAGCACAACATATGGCAATGTAGTATGTGTTGATCGCAATACCTCACACACCTGTCTCTAGCCTCACATCAAGGACACACACTACCATGACAGACAAACAGTCATGGTGAACAATCACACCAGTACACAACATGTACCCAGTCACTAGCACACTCATTCCACCTCACATATTCCGTTTTCAATGTGTTCATGGGTGTGCATTGTGTCTTAGGTAGGTAGTGTGCTTTTGGCCCTGGGCCTACAGCAGCATACTGTTATGCTACCCTGCCCCTTGTGACACATGTGTTATGATCGTACCTGCTCCTTACAAACAGTTACACAGGGTGACTCATATGGCATATTACCTATCTGCATAACATTCAGCAGGGGTATGTCTGACATCTACTCATGGGGAGCCTTGCTTCTTAATTCTGTGTGGTCTACTACAGGGTATGTCGTATCTGTGGGTAGGGTCCTGTACCTCCACCATGTGCTATATACTGCAGTGACAAGGACAACAGACATAGGTAATTTGTGTTGTGGATGTTGGAGGTGTTACCATGGTTGTTAGACAACTGTCATAGGTGTGACCGAACTATGTATATCTAGCAGTGGTAACCTCTATGTAGGTAGTCTGTGTGCGCTCTGTGGTGTTTGAGTGCATTGACACAGTTACTTGCATATGTCTGTGTCCTTCTCCATATCTGTAGCTGTCATGGGAGGTACATACCGTGTAGGACATTGTGGGGTGTGAAGGGGTACAGTGACCTACATGTCCATAGCTGACACACCATGTCCGCTGACACATTCCATGTACAGGTATTACAGGACTAGTGTGCCACTGTGTATATCAATGTGGAGCCTATTGTACACTTGTTGCCCCTGTTCCCCCCTGACAAATGCAGTGGTGGGCAGGCATGTACATATGTGGTGGTTACTGGTGTCAGTGTTTTTGAATGGGGTATGGTACTCCAGTATCCACACTGGTGTTCACTCCATGCCTTTGACACCAGGCACCTGTTCATCTGCACACATGTGCCTCACACAGTATATATATATATATATATATATATATATATATATATATATATATATATATATATATTTATATCTGTATATAGATATATATATGTTTGTATATATGTATATAAAATATGTATATATAGATGTAGATATATACATATAGATGTGGGGAGAGAGGGGGGAGAGTGAGAGAGAGACACAGGGAGAGTGAGAGTGTGAGGGGGTGGGACAGAGAGAGAGAGATAGTCATATACAGATATATCTGTTGTCAGTCAGATATATCTGTATATGTATATGTCTCTACAGATATCTATATATGTATGTGTGTATTACATATATCTGTACGTACATATTCTACCAATCTCGATGTCTGTGCAGTAACTGAGAACCTGGTTCAAGGCTCCTGAGAG
The DNA here is from genome assembly GCF_019279795.1 of Protopterus annectens. Taxonomy (NCBI): domain Eukaryota; kingdom Metazoa; phylum Chordata; order Ceratodontiformes; family Protopteridae; genus Protopterus; species Protopterus annectens. The sequence goes on along the minus strand of NC_056726.1, from coordinate 1,597,051,970 downwards.
CACACCAACGGTACCAGGCTATACCCCGTATCATGCTTTTTGGCCCCAGGACTCGGGACAAAACAAAAAGGGAGGGGGTGTGTCCATATTCATGAAGGACACCCACACCTCCAGGTTAGTGGCAACACATGAAGCAGCACAGACCATCCAGGTGCAGATAACCATAGGCAAACCTGCTATACAACTGGTAGCATGTTACAGACCACCCTCCCAATCTCAGGAACCACAGTCAGCCTTCCTGAAGACATTGGAGGATATGAATGTCCCACCACACACCATCATATTGGGAGACTTCAACTACCCTAACATACACTGGGTGCATTATTCTACCCCAAACACCCTAGCCCAAAGGTTCCCAGAATTCACTAAGTCAAATGCAATGGAACGGCTAGTCACCTCTCCCACAACAGGAGATAATATACTAGACCTGATCATCACAAACATGGGGACAATGTGCTACACACAGGAAGTATACCCCTCACTAGTCAAATCTGACCACAGACTAATCACCCTGGATATACATATCCCACCTCCCCCACAACACAAAAGACTACAGTGGGAAACCTCTCACATGCCGACTTTACACTTCTTATAACTGAGTTGGTATCCTTAATGTCCACTGGGCCAGTGGAAACCACTTCCCACAATACAGACACCTTCACATATGCTTTCTACGGACATCTCCAAGAATGCATGGATCATGCAATCACAAATAAAACCATAACCCTCTCCACCAAGGGCAGGCATCCTGTCTGGTGGACCCCAGCATTGAACAAATTATATAACAACAGAAGGTAGCTACTGCACGGCAGAGCATAATTCCATAGAGCTACGGCATCTCTGATCAGCAGTAGTAGAAAGATACGTTTTGTCGTACAAACATGCAAGGCCAACAATGAGAGGGACATCGCTATGGACACTACAGATAACCACAAGGCCTTCTTCAGCTATGTTACACACCTGGGTGGGAACCCTCAGATATGTTCACAGTTAGTTCACAGTGACAAACGCTACACTGAACACACAGATAATGCCAACATTCTGGCAGACAGGTTCAGTGCAGATTTCTCCCCTCCCTCACCCACACATGAGGAATTACTTATCCCAGCTGACTGTAACCTCCCTGTCATCTCAGATGTCCAGCTGAGAACCACCATCAGCAAAGCTGTAAACACAGCATCAATGGGACCTGACGGTATTGCAGGTTGCATGCTACGTGAACTCCAAGAGGAGCTACACATGCACATTAAATGCTATTCAACCATAGCCTTACTACAGCATATGTACCTGGACACTGGCATACAGCAACAGTAGTCCCACTCCACACAGGAGGCACCTCTACAGACCCTGGTAACTACCGCCCCATAAGCTTAACCAGCCTGGTCTGCAACGCTATGGAAAGGATCATTATGGAACTCATACACAGAGACATTGGGGACTTAGACACTTGATGCCACCCGGTTTGGCTTTGTAGAGGGCAGATCCTGCCTTATGAACCTGGTTGACCTTTTCAAGTCAGTCACTAGAGCCATTGACGAGTGCACAGCGGTCCATACAGCCTACCTGGACTTGCCTACGGCTTTCAACACAATACCGCACTCTGGCATCATAGACATGATCAACAGCTGAAATGTAAATCCATATGTCACAAGATGGGTTGCAAACCGGCTAACGGATAGAAACCCTACAGTTAAACTCACTGGTGTCATGTCAGACTCAGAGCCAGTCACAAGTGGTGTCCCACAGGGCTCAGCCCTGGGACCACTCATGTTCGGCATATAATTCTCAGATGTGGAAGCAGACATGGGGGGGTAGTGGCTGACAATGTTCAAAGATGACTGCATACTAGGCGCCATAGTCAATACACCAGCTGACACATACATCCTACTGACAGGCCTCATGGACACCGACAACTGGTGCCGGAGTCATGGCCTTAAACTGCATGCCACATAATGTATACTCATACCCTTTTGGACGGACAAGGTTCCCACATATTATCACATAGACAGTAACCCACTGAGTACAGACAAAGTAATCGGAGACCTGGTGACACTGATCGATGCTGACCTCTCATTTGACACCCACATTGCCAAAGTGGTTGGATAGACTTCCTACCTTGCCCACCTTATCATGAAGGGATTCACATCCAGATCAAAAGGGGTCATTGTACCCCTATACTCCTCCCTTATCAGGCCCATGACTGTGTACTATGCCCCATTTGGTATGTACATCACCTGGCACTTGCAACAGCTAGGGGGACCCCATAAGTACATCACCAGGAAGATCAAGGGTCTCCAACAACTTTCATATGCTGCCAGACAAACGTAACTCATGCTCTATTCCATAGCATACTGCCTACGTAGGGGTGATCTATGCCTGATGTAGTAGGCCATGTCCAATCAGGTATTGATGGACATGTTCCACCTCATACAATCCAAATCCATCAGAACCACAACAGCTATGGATTTAAACCTAAGCACACATATGAATAGGACATACTGTAGGGACAGATCCATCACTAAGAGGCTTCCCATACTGTGGAACAGGATCCCAGTTCATGTTAGGCAGAGACCCTCACTGACACTCTTCATGTGCATTCTTGACGAGTGGATGGGAGATCATAGGTTTACAGCAGGGGTCATCTCTGTGTCACTACTAGACAGAGGTACAGTAAACTAATGCTATTATGTAGGGGGGGGTCTTCACTGTGTCACTACTATACAGAGGCGCAAGTTTATAAATCTATTCTATACACTGTCTGCAGATAGCCTAGTACTAAACTATGACACTGTGAAACTATATATGTCTATGTATTTCTACATCCCTCTCTATGTATACACATATGCATATATATATATATATATATATATATATATATATATATATATATATATATATATATATACATACACATACATATCTCAATATACATACGTATACACATGTTTTATATATATATATATATATATATATATATATATATATATATATATATATATATATATACTCCTTTTAGTTCCACATATGCATACACACAGTAACGTACTGCTGAACATCCATTACTGTACAACCTACTTGTACATTGCACTACAACCTACATTGCTATGTGCACATAGCTACCATCACATACATATGTATGTGGAGCCTTCAGTGACAGTTTCAGTATGTCCCCGTCCCTATGCACATCCTCATATACATAGATACAGACCAATAACACATCCAGAGGGTTCACAGTATGTAGAGTATTATAGTAGTACTTTACATTATCTGTGTTTGTTGCAGCTGTTTGCGTAGGCTTGCAGTTGCTTGGCCTGCTGTCAGCCTCTTTGTTTTGTTGTTACAGGGTTTTTTTTTTTCTTTCTCTTTCTTTCTTTCTTTTTTTTTTTTTTTTTTTTTTTCTCTCTCTCTCTCTCTCTACCTCCAGCGGGTGCAGTGACAGTATTGCATGTGTGGACTGGGAGTACAGGATGCTTTTGTAGGTATCTGCACATGTCCATGTGATGGCCTCTGCACCAGTTGTTAGCCAGCATTTACTAATTGCATGCAGCCTGTTGTGTAGTGATTGCAGTTCTGACTGTGATTACAGGACAGTGCTATAAAAAGGTCTGTTATGTAGGCATAGCCCTTTCAGATTATCAGGGTGGGGACCATGTTGGTTTGCTGTGGACACTGTTCTGTGAGTGTAAGGGTTGGTATGTCTCTCACATTTCAGGCTGTGTTGTAGACACTGCAATGCATTTTGTTCTGTAAGCTGAGTATTCCTTCCTCCAGTGTCCTCTTCTCCGTGTGTATGTAAACTGACACCTACGACTAGTAATACTGTGTATATGGGTGTGTGTGCATTCCTGTGGGGATTGTGGTGTAACTGGTATATAGCAGTGGCTCTTGCAATCTGTTGCTATGGCTTCAGTATTTGGCCTTTACATTCACTTGTTGTATGTCTGCTAGGTGTCTTTCCTGTAATGTGTTGCTATGGCTTTCCTATTTTCCATTTACATTCACAGCTTGTAATGCTTGCTAAATCTGTTTGGGCAGCAATTCCCTATGTGTTTGTTGTGGCAGGGTGTTACTGCATGCAGTGTGGTCTGGCCATGATGTGGGCCTTGACACTTACAAGGGTATTTGATCATGCTGCTGAGCAGGCCTCAGATACTCTCCGGAGCATCTTTTATCAGCCTCATGGAATGGTACATAGCAGTGGGTTACTCCAATGACATATTCTGATATTCTGCAGTTGTGACTGTGGGTTATTTCAAGCATATGTATTAGTACACCATTTGTGACGTGCAGGTGGTGCATAGCTTCAGTCAGTCATAGTTACCATTGCATGTGTAGTTACACCTTTCTGCCTGCTGTTAGTACATTTGACAGGGTGTCAGTGGGGCACAGTTGACATTTGTTTTCATATTAGGGATATCCCTGTAACTCAGTCACAGTTGCTATGTCTGATCTCTTAACTATTCAACTATAGCAGTGTTTATCCTGCTCTGAGTATGTGTGTGGCTTGCCAAATGCTAGTGACATTATTACCTAGTAGCTACCAACTAGCATGACTGTTTCTCAGCACACAGTACTATTTTACAAATCCACTAGATTTGACAGTAAATATACATGACATGCTTTGTGCACTAGACTTGCTATATTCCCTTTACATTAATTCCTACTATTTTATGATATATTTCTTTCAGCACAATGTTCTTGTATAGCAGTCATGGCTTAGTGGTAAGTCATGCAGACTAGTGTTTCCTGGGTTCGAGACTGAGGGAGGTATTTTATTTTGCTGCTGAGAAAACTACAGGCCTTGTCATTCAGAGTGACTAAGGCATTTTTAAGCAGTTGTAAGCGGGTTAGCACTGGTTTGTGCAGAGGTCACGCATGCGCACTGCCGCTTAGCTTCGTGCACACCCGCTTACTACTGCTTAAAAGTGCTTACTCTCGCGCACACCCGGGCTATTTTCTTTTAAAGAAAAGAAAATGGGGAGATAGGAAAGTGGTGAAAAAGGGAACACAAAGAGGGTAGGACAGTAGGAAAACAAGCTCGGGTTTTGTAGGAGGGATGTAGGAAAGGCCCATAGCTGCCCATTTCTTCGTCAGCAACAGCTGTGCATATGTTTGTAATTTGGTGTGAAATTTGAAACCTTCCACCCCTGAGAGAGGTGTGAGGACAACAATAATATTTGCTGTACAGCCAATTGTAATTGTCAGTTTACATGTCCAGCAGACATGTGTGCAAAATGGGCAGCTGTGTATGGGGCGTAATTTTTTTGTGGGTACAGAGTGCCCTTTTTTTTTTCAGATGAGACTGGTATGTCAGGTACAGGAAGTCGGTATAGCTGGGGAGGTAGGTAGGGGAGGTTAACAGACAAGACAAACAAGACGCATACAGGGGTGGTGTATGACACATGTGGGGGTTTACACAATTGACGGGGACGGATGTTTGGATATCTCGAGCCCATGAGCCCACAGATGGCCACCCATGGGCAATTGCCACTGTGCCTTCACTGCCCAGGACGGGGCTGTGCTGGGGGCTGTGTAGGCCGGGCAGCACACACGCCCGTGAGTTGTGCCACCCGTGCCTCAAGCTGGCGTAGGGGCCCAAGCACAGTGTGCCGGATCTCCCTACGCACCACAGTCCGGACACTACGGAGGGTGAGTGGATGTTCTCCTCCGGCCACGCTTGCAGAGGGGGGACGAGCCCCATCCCCTGCAGCACTTCCACCCGCAGGTGGCACAGGGCCACCAGAGGAGAGTCCGGCCTGGGCACTACTGCCAGGTGCACTCGCCAGCTGAGGTGAGAGAGGTGGGTCCGCTGGAACCCGCCTTCCCTGTCGTCCTATGTTTTGCATTATTTTATGACAGTTTGGGTTAGTAACGTACAATACCATTCACAATTAGTTGTAACAGCATGCATTAGTATTCCCATTAACCAAACACCCATAAATTCAAGCCATTGAACAGCAAGCATAACACATGCATAATTTGAACAACAATACACAATCCAACAACATGCAGGGTTGATTGATGGCAACAGGCCATCAGGTTTGGATGTATTAACAGGGCACATGCATCAACGTACATGCAAATATGTATGAACCAACAGGACAAATGTCCAGGGGTGTTAATTGTGAACGCACATACCCATTTCACGTAGAATGGATTATTTGTGGTTATAGGGCAGGGTGAAGAAATATTTCATTAACAACTTCAAATACCTATACATATGCTGTACATTTCTACTAGCTGCAGATATATACACACTACAGGTCTGACTACAGTTTCCTATGTGACAACTTATTCAGGTTGGTGATAGGAATGTTACTGCTACATCAATATACATTTCATATTTATTCATACACATTCATATCTGGCTCTGTTCAGCTACATCATCCTGCTACATTTGCTTTATATGGCTATAGACAACTGTGGATGTTTGGTATTTCATACAACCATACTATCTGCATATTGCAAACTGAGAGCAACATATCCAGATTTTGGGACACACATTCCAGCTTCAGTACTTTTTTCAACACATGTTGCTGTTTGGTTCTGCCTGTCACATTCATTTCATTCTGTACTGACTGTAGTATACTTTATTCAGGAGTTATTACTACTTTATTGGGTGGATTCATACCTACTTGTTTTATTTTTACAATTCAGGATGGTACTTAATTCTAGGCTTTATTGACATGTTTTACTTTTAGTTATAACAATCCTTTCCAACAGTCTCACTTGTGTCATGTTTCAGAATTTAAACAGGGATATATTTCACACATGTGTTTTACTCAGCTTCTGTAGCTGTACTTTTCAGCCTGCTGCAGGTTATGTACTATTATATTACCAGTGGGACATCTTTATTTCAGACTTGTTTCATTTTTATTTTTGGATTACAGGCTGCATCACACTTTTGTAATCAAGCAATACTTGCAAACTCTCTTACACTGTTACTTGCACATTTTATTAATAAGTGACTACACTGCACTCTATTGCAAGCTGTCATACTTATATTTTTTTACAGTTACAGGGAGAGAATTACTGACCTGCCTGGTGGCGCAACCGCACCAGCCTATCGGCATAGGTTCAACGGTTCGCAGAACGGACACCTGCAGCTGCAATATAAATGAAGTAATATTGGAATACACATCTCCATAATATCAGCTAGGTTACTTTCTTACATAAATAATTACATGTAACTTACTCAGTAGTGGGGCGTTGGGCATTTGCCGGGCCTCCTGGATCCAACGGTTCAGTTGGTCCTGCTTCCGTCTCTACAGGTCCGCATGGTAGTGACGGACCTGTTCACCAGTCCTTGGTATTCCTGTGGCACTGGTGAGATCATGTGCCAACCGGTCCCACGCCTCAGCCCTATATGCTCCCCACAGGACGTGGCCCTGCATGAGTTGGGCCTCATGATCATGGACAAGGAGCCAAACCATATATTTGGACTCCTCAATGCCCCACTTCTGTGCTCGGAAGCAACTACCCTCTCCTACACCTGCCATCCTGACTGCAAGTTGGTTCCACAATCAGTTATGCTGTGTATTCCCGCCTATGGGGCTTATATATGCCATTTTTCCCGCACTTATCTGTGATTGGCCATTTTGGAATTGTATCAGCTTCACAAAACCTGCTTTGTCATGCTCCTCTTTCCATTCATTCCTATATATATGCTATTACTGCATTTCTAAGAGCAACTGTCATGGCTTAGTGGTTCAGTACTTTGACTATGGTGCATAGTATCCTGAGTTCGAGCCTGGCCATTGCTTTTTATATTTCATGACTGTCTACACAGGCTAGGAGGTGTGTCTGTGTAAAGGCAGTTTTGATGCAGCTTGCTCAACGTTGCCTGCCGGTTAGCTTGTTGGCGCGGTGCGCAGCTCTGTGCAAACGGGGCACACTGGCTTACACGCTGTTTGGCTATCAGCACGCATATTACGCTCAGCTCAGCTATGGGCACACAGTTTCAGCATGTTAAAATGCTGCTCAACCCCGGGCACTCATTTTACACCTGTTAAACCACTGCTCACCTATGGGCAGATATACTCAACTTGTTAGAGTGTAGCTCAGCTATGGGCACATCTGACATTTTTTTTATTTTTTATTATCTCACATTTCTTCAAAATACATAGCCCATTTCATTACATTTTACATAAAATATAATTTTATATATGTACATATATGTCAGGGAATTGTTTCGTGCTTATTTCACCAAAAATAAAAATTGATGTTGTGGGGGCTCGAACCATGACTGCCTCCTCTTCAGCCAATGTCTCTACCGCTACGCTATTGCTTCTTGCATATTTAGTTCTTATATGCTTTTCCACTGACTGCTAACTGTGGCTGAGCGCCGGGCACGCCCGCGCAAACGGGCGCACTCACAGGCAAACATTTTTACAACTTATAAAAAAATATATAAGATGTTCATTTATACATTTTATGTTCATAGTCTGTGGGGGCATGTGTTGTGTTGTGTTTATTCTCATTTACATGGACTCTGTCATGGGGGTTTACTTTTGGGACTTTTACTCTTCTGGGGGCATGTCTGTTTGCAGGGCTCACCCTACAGACACGCCCCCTACTTTCTTACATGGACCGTGTTAGCCTTAGGTGTGATTCAGCATGCCCTCATGCATATGCATGGCATGCTGATGTCACACCGTTTAACTGCAGCCTCCGTGTAAGCCTTGAAACTCTTACACGGAGGCTTCGTGAATCCTGCCCCAAGTGTGTGATGTGAAGTAAATGTGTACTCCAAGAAGGCAGTGTATGCCGAGACGTCAGAGAGGAATAAATTTTACTCATTGACAGTAGCCTTTCGTTTGACACTCATGTTGCTAAAGTAGTTAGGAAAACCTTCTACATTGCCCACCTGATCATGAAGGGATTCACATCTAGATCAAGGGAGGTCATCGCCCCCCTGTACTCATCACTCATTAGACCTATGATTGAGTACAATGCCCCATTCGGAATGTATCTGACCAGACACCTGCAGCAGCTGGAAAGGCCCCAAAAGTTCCTCACCAAAAGGATAAAGGGTCTCAAAAATATGTCTTATGCTGCCCGACTGAAAGAACTCCAGCTCTATTCAGTCTCATACCGTTTGCTCAGAGGTGACCTGTGCCTGACATATAAGGCCATGTCAAACCCTGATTTGATGAATATGCTTCACCTCAAAAAATCTAGATCCCTCAGAACCACAAGGGCGGGAGACTTGAACCTTGACACGGTTAATAATAGAACAGGCTGGAGGGACAGATTCATCACCCAGAGACTCCCTATGCTGTGGAACAAAATCCTGGTACATGTGAGGCAGAGCACCTCGCTGGCCTTGTTCAAGAGGAATCTTGACCAATGGATGGGGGATCGCAGATATACCCCAGGGATTACTTCAGTGTCACTGCTTGACAGAGGCACAGCAAATTAATAGGCATAGTTTTATTCAAACTAAAGGGGTGACAAAAGCCAAATAACTATGGGCTAGGCTTATAAATGCCCTTGGGCAGATAGCCTAGTATGAACCTATGAACCTATGAACCTATTGGGTTCCTGGTCTTTGTTCTTCGTTATAATTATGTAACCCACCCACTCCAATGGAATTGTGGGATACCAACTTTCAAAAGGAAACTGAAGAACAGACAACCAAAATATGGCATTAGAGTCCCCTTGCAGCTTGCAGCCTTTCCAATGTCCCATTACCTGGCTATTTCGCCCCATTTACCATAAACACTAATGTGTGCATACTGCTTTACTTCTACAATGATTATTTGGATTTTATTTTTACATTTTATAGCACAATGCAGAAACACTAATAGACATCTGCTAAACAAAGCAAGCAAAACTGTCTCACAATAAAAATAGACTTAGCACACTCACATTCATTGAAACAGTATTGAAATCCACACCACATCCAAAGAAAATGTATCTGGCCAGTGGTGGATAAAGATTACTTTTGGGTTGTTTTCAAATCATAGGCCCCTTGCACACAAAACAAGAAACATACATGTGTTCTTTGATACACCTTCCTGACTTTATTAAATTATAATTCTTGTATAATACAGCACACTTGTTAGAGGTAGAGCGCATTTTAAATTTATTGTTTGAACATTTCTCCAGTAGACAATGAAATAAAATGCATGAATCAATAATGCCAAAACTCCCCAATTCAGAACATTTCCATCATAAAAATCTACTTCCACATACACACAATATATATATATATATATATATATATATATATATATATAGAATGACAGTAGTGTAAGCCATAGGCATCTTGCACAGCTTCTTGCACTTATTTTAAATGTCAGTTTTTTTTTGGGGGACAAAAGGCCAGAAACCAGGGACACATTTTAAACATTGCTTGCATAATTTTGGAAAGTTGCTAGAATAAAATGTTATGTTACCACCATGCATTTCACTGCCAACAAGTCTTGAACCCAGGACCCTGTGCACTACAGTCAGAGCAACATACCACTATGCCAAATCAGCAGTTTCCCAAAAGATACGAAGACTGAAACTTAAATGGCTATCATTTAGTTAATTCAGCTCTCACTTCTCACTATAGTTCTCAACCTCTTAGCACAAAAAATTTGGACAAAAGCCAATAACGGGAGAATACAGACCCAGAATAGGGACACATCTCAAATACTGATCTTATAAACTTAGAAAAACTGGCAGAATAAAAGGTTTTGTGTTACCATTTATTTTCTGAAGAATATGAAGTCTGAAATTCAAATGCCTGTCATTAATGAATTCAATCCTTCAATGAATTGCCACAAAAGTCCTGAAAACCACAGATTCTATGAGGAACAGAACAAAAATATGAGGCTTAAATTCACAAATGGTGGTGGTTAGGGACTTTAGGCATGTTTGAACTCCAGAAAATACACCTCCAGTCAGCTTTATTTTCTTGTATTGCAGAAAGAATATTATTATACATATTATACATGAGCTAAAGTTTGAAAAAATATTTTCAGAAGACAGTAAGAACAGCTAAGGAGATACTAGGATTTTTAATATCATATTTTTAATATGCACCCACTATGTCCTATGTTCATAAGTTATAGCTTTTTCTGAATTCATGCTGTATGATCATTATGGAATGCAGACTTCTTCAAACTGCCCACATGTCTCCTGTGGACTGCCCAAGAGTCAGCCTTTTTTTAAACTGGGTCAGAATTCTGCATTACTTAAAAATCAAATGGGGAGTAATTCTGGTTGTGTTATAAAGCTATCTGTTTTACATGTGTTATTTACAGTAGTGACAAACCTGAGTCTACAATACCTGGTATTTTACTGTTTTGCTTTACTTCTGCAACTAAAAGGGCTTGCAAAGTGGAGTCTCTAAATGTCTTGTAAGCCAAGCAGAATTTACCCCTTATTGGTCTCTAAGTAATTATAGCATGCAAGTTCAGTCTAACCAGTTAATGAGGTAAGAGTCTAGAATTGCTTTAGACAATTTTCTTTGAGTCAGCTGAAGCATGTTAACATCATATTTGGATTACGTACAAAATACAGCTTTGCATTGAAGAAATGAGTGAATCAGAGGCATCTGTTGTTATTGACCTGAAAAATCAATCCTGTCATCTGCACTGATTAAAGAAGGTAAGTTATTATAGCAATAACCCATGCCTGGGTGTGGGTAATGCTGGATTTACCCACGGTTGGCGTGGTTTTGTCCCGAGGGTGAAGCCCGAGGGACCAAACAAAGACAACCGTGGGTAAATCCAGCATTACCCACACCCAGAAGTGGGTTATTGCTATTATACAATGACATTATTTAAGAAAAGAAATAATTACTTTCCTTAAATAATGGCATTGTATAATGTCTCTTTGCTGCCCTTCCGCAGCTGTCTGGTGTTCCGCGGCAGTTCTGATGTACTGTGCATGCCTACGCAGTGCATCAGAGCTGTGGGCAAAAGCAACGGAGAACGCAAGATCTCCGTTGCTTTTACTCTTGCTATGTTAAATGGGTTTAACATGGCGAGACAGCTTTAAAATAAGCAACGGAGATCTCCGTTGCTTATTTTAAGCTGTCTCGCTATGTTAAACTCATTTAACATAGCGAGACAGGTTAAAGCAACGGAGATCGCAAGATCTCCGTTGCTTTTACACTGTGTCGTTATGTTAAAGGAGTTTAACATAGCGAGACAGCTTTAAAAAGCAACGGAGATCTGCGTTGCTTTTTAAACCTGTGTCGCTATGTTAAACTCTTTAACATAGCGAGACAGTTTTATACTAACGGAAAAGTCCGGGCGACGGACCTTTTCCGTTAGTATATTGAGGGATTTACGACGGACACGCTGGTTGGGCTGGCCAATCAGCGTGCACGTTTTAGAGGAGGCATTGTATAATATTAATGGTGATATCCAAATCTTTCATTCTATTATTTGCAGACATACTCACACACACACACACACACACACACACACACACACACACACACACACACACACACACACACACACACACACACACACACACACAGCATTCAATTCAAAGCAGTCTGCTCAAGCACACACAGCATTCAATTCAAAGCAGTCTGCTCACACACACATAGCATTCAATTCAAAGCAGTCTGGTCACACACACTCGGCATTTAATTTAAAGCAGTCTGCTCACACACACTCAGCATTCAGTTCAAAGCAGTCCACGTGCGCACACACACACACACACACACACACACACACACACACACACACACACACACACACACACACACACACACACACACACACACACACACACAAAAAACATTCAATGATTCAATTCAAAGCAGTCCGCTCACACACACACACATAGCATTTGATTCAAAGCAGTCTGCTCACTCAAGTAGATCTGCAATTCCCTACCTTAAATCAAAGCAGTCCACTTGCTCAAGTAGCTCTGCAGTACAGTTCACTTCCAGCAGAAACAGTCCTTCCTGGGCAGTCCATTCCCACTTGCACTTGCAAAAGTCCTTCCACTCACTCAAGTAGCTCTGCAGTACTTCCATCCTCCTTTGGGCAATTCAGTTCCAATTCCCACTTGCACGTGTAAGCAGTCTATTCCTGCTTGCACTCACAAAAGTACTTCCTGGGCAGAAACCGGAAATGTGAGCCCTTAAGCTCAATTGCGACAGGCTGAAGGAGCTGACGTCATCGCGTATGTAATGACGTCAGCTCAAAAATAAAAAAAAACATTTTTTTTAAAAAGCTGGAAAAATTGGAAATGAAGGAGTGCCACTCGGGAATCATGGCACCCCATTATTTGGACCCCAAAACTTAGTAAAATCTGAGCAGTTTGGTACGGTTGGGAGGTATGCTTTCTCTTGCTAAATCAGAAGCCCTTCCAATGCAAAAGGAGTTGGTAGAAAATCTCTCTCCTGGAAAACCAATACACTGAAAAGCACTCCTCATCATGCAAACAAACTGATTAACTAATATTGCCTTAGCCCCTTCTCGACAAAAAAAAACAAATCTTGTAGATTCCCAGCATGAGTCCAAAGTAACCTTCTAGCCCAACCAATCAGACATATCCAGTTATTACTGTCCTTTTCCAGAACTATCTACAAAGCCTCTCCTCATCTGATCCGTCTTAGATCAATTCAACCAAATATGCACTGATGCAGAAAATACAGTCACATCCTGCAAAACCAATGACCCTAACAACTCTGAGACCCTAAAAGCTCCATGATACATCCGTAAGGACAACATGACCCACAAAGTATAATCCACTGAGTTACCCTTTGCCAAAGCTAATCCCTGCAACAAAACCTACAGAACCTGTCTTGTCCTTGGCCATCGCATGTCCATCTTCATGCCAGCAACTCTACCCCATCCCATCAACATACAAACTACTGTCCACAATTTAGTAAAATTCTGTAACCCCACCAGCCACGCAAATAAACTTATAGCTGCCATGTCCACCTTAACTGAGTCAACAGGTTTACCTTGCACCCAAGCCCAAGCCAATTATTGCAATAACAGTTCCTCTGACCAAACTCCCTCTTCTACAGGCAGCTGCAAAATAAATTTATCAAAGTCATGCAATGCCCTACTGTACACCTTCCTTGTAGAAATTGCCCAAGACTGCTGCACCAACCTTCTCGTTACTTCAGTCTAATTTGCCACACAGCAATCTGGCAACACCACTGGTTCATCTGCTGCCTCCTGAATTAACTGCCTTTCACATTGGAAGGACTTCTGATTTAACTAGAGAAAGTAGATCAGTTGAGGTTATTAAGAGGATAGTCAATGGTTTTCAAATGCATCTTTGTCTTAGATAAGATGTTAATCACTAAATTGTGCAAAACCAACAAAAGTAATTCCGATTTCATTGTCTTAGTCTGTAAATTTCATACCAGTGTAATATTATCCAAATGAAAAACTAGCCTCTTACTATGCAACCACTCTTGTCAAACCACAGACACTGCCCAAATTAGCATTAACTCCAAAAATACCACATCTCTCTTCCATTTATCCTCACAATCTTCTGGCTATCGAGCTGCAAACCATTCACCATTAAAAAAACACTCCCATCCCAATGGCCAGTGCCATGTCTGTAAAAAATTGTAATTCCCCCTTGAACAACCCAGTTTGACTGCCAAAAGGAAACTCCATTAAACTGATCTAAAAAAAGACAACCACAATGCTAAATCAACATGAAAAAGCTTACCGATCCTTACCCAGTGATGTTTACTTTCTTCCCCCATTTAGCAAGAATGCCATGGACCTACAAAATGTATGGCCCAGGTAAATTTCTCAGCATACAAAATTCATTAGCCCTAAGAGCTCCATAGCATCCCTAATCCACACCTTGACTTGCCCCTCACCCAAGCAATCTTCTCCTTCATGTGTGCTATCTTCTCTAATGGTAAAGAAGAAAATCCATGTCCAACATCTACCAGCAACCCAGGAAAGACAAAGTCATGGTGGGCCTTCTAACTTCTGTGTAGTCAATGGAACACCCAGGTCCTTTCACATCCCCAAAAACTCTGGCATACCCTCCACAACCCCATCAAACCCCTCATAATCATCATTAATGGAATTCCCCTCCAGATAGGACAAATGGTGAATCAATCAAAATTCACTGGGTGACTTCTTAGGGACAAAAACCTAATGGCAAGAACTTAAAACTGCCAAAGGGAGGGCAATCAAATGTGCACAGTAACTTGCCCACACACTGCTCCCTCTCCACTAAATCCTTCAATATCTCCTCCCTCCCTTGCATGGAATATAAATTCTTACAGAATGAGCCATCCCCATCAACCGTTAATGTAATACAAAATCTCAGGGAAAATATTTTGGGTCTATATTAGATCGACATTTGAAAATGTCGAGACACCTTTACTCAACATGAAAATGTCTAACTCTTAAGTTTGTTGTACGGCCAAATCACGGTTGGCCTTTCTGTCTCACCTGCCCTTTCCCCAACTGTAGCGTGATCTCGGAGTTAGATACGTTTGTTTTTATGTGGTATTGTTTGTTGGCCTTCTGATTTCTTTCCCTTGGAAAGAAATCAGTGATTTGGCCATTTGACAAACTTAGAGTTCAACATTTTCGTTTCGAGTAAAGGTGACTCAACATTTTCAAATGTCGATTATACGATATAGACCCAATATTTTAATTAATTTCTCCACAACTACTGAATCCAGAAATTGCTAGAGCATATGCAGTAATACCTGCACTTTAATGGGAGAATGCATCCCTCAGTCTTCCCCTTTTCCCCCAAAAAGACACGCCTCTCTCAGTCCATGAAATCCCTGTACTGAAGTAACACTCCCACTTCACATGGAAGTAAACCTGGATTAACCAAGTTAATTTCCTGATGGCCACACTGCACCATTAGATGTACTCCCACACACTTTGAACAAGAGTACAAGAACCTGCATGCTGCCCACAAACAACAGTCCACATTAAAAGCCCAGTACACCCTAGCCCCTTTCCCTTCTAGCTTACCCCCCTCTGCTAACAGCTCCAAAGCTATCCAGCATGTTGACCAAACAGATGTCAGGGTGCCTAAACTCCCAGCACAGTGACTGATCGACCGCTTTCCATTTATGAAACTGCTGATCATACTACAACCAGGCATTCTCTGCCCACAGACATTCTGCCTCATGGAGTGTGAGAAAATAAGCCAGAAGTGGTAATGCCAATGACGTATCCCTCTCCAACCAAGCCACCATGTAGTACACAAAACCTAACACACGATTTTCCCATTACCTACTCTCATCTCATCAAAGCCACTAAAGCCACTAAAGCATCTTTGCATTTTACCATGTCCAATTCCATCAGGCATTGAATCCCCTCAGTATTAATTAACTCAAAGATATCAACGTACTCCCCCTTCCAAACCTTTTCTTTTACTGACATAAGTATGTGAGGGGGTCAGAAAGACTTCCCCTTCCACTGGACCCAAGGCCTGTGTAGCTAACCAATCTCCCGGTTGGTTCCCAAAGTCCAAACCCACCGCTTGTTGCAATGCCACCTCTCCTATAGATGATCATAAACTCCCTATAGACAACCCTAAGCTACTTACTCCACTGAATGTATCACCCTGGACCTGCCTACCTTCACTAAACCTCCCTGAATCCTCTACAGTGTTTGCCATTTCCTCTGACTGCTGAAGTTACACTCTGTCTCTATCTAATCCCTAGCTAGACCCCCAACTGCATCAATTCTGACATACCTACATGAACTCCCAACAATGCATCATTACCTGTGGCTGCATCTTGCACAGCTCCAACAGCTGGAACTTCCACCCTTGACCTGGTTTTTGCCTCCTGCCCTCTCCTCTTCCATTTGGACACATTGGATTCTGCCATCACAAGAGATTCCATGGTTGGTAACTCCCGAAACAACTCCCCTGCCTGTGAGACAATGGCTGCCCATCTCTGCCTTAAACCCTGCACTCCCACCATCTGCAGCAAAAAGGACAACATTAAAAACTTGCACATAGAACAGAACAAAACAAACAAACAAAAAAAACACATAAAACCTCTCCTTCCCTTATGCCACCAAAGATCATCTGCACCCAGCTTAGGTAGCATAACCTGGACCCCAAGCTATACCCTCCCTCTATCAATAAGCTGTAGCTTCTCTCATATAATGATAGAGCAAGGATCAGAACCCTGTGAATATCTTAAATTAGCTCCTTTAAAGGCCAAGTACCTATGGGCACTAACATATACATAAAAAACTACATATGTGTGTGCTGCATGCATTCTGAAACAGATGCAGCATCTGTACCCTGGCATGCACAGCTGGAAGTGCAGACAAGCCTTCACTAAATGAGCGCAAAAGGCACAACCAGCACCCTGCCACTTAATGTTGCTAGCATATCCATATCTAGGTTAGCATGGATTTCCTGCAGTGCGGAACTCGAGACAAGCATCTTTCAACAGCTTCAAGTCTCTGTGCTTTGCCAGAAGAGTACAATTTGATAACTAATAGACCAGTCTGCTGCAAAACCATGACAGTACTGTGAAACCACTTTGTAAGCCTGCCATTGAGAGAGACATACAACGAGAGAACTACCACGACTTTCACTCAAGCTACACGCATGCCAAATCAACAGCCGTTACTTGCAGCTGTCTGTACATCCACAAACACCACCATACACTTCCATCAATATCTCAGCAAAGCATTCCATGTGGGAGTCTAACCCTATAAAGGTAGTCACAGCCAAGTACCAAGTTAGTCACCACATGTAGGCCTAATGAACACCTCCGCTGTCCTTCTCACTGACATCATAGAGCATAGAGCCTGTGCACAAGAACAACAATGGTACCTGCAGTAATTTCATCCCCTGATGCTACTATGAAGTAAGAATTCACCATTTTGCTTTTAACTTTTATTTTTTTATTTTTATTTATTTTTTTATATGTTGGGGATATACTTACTTGAGCAGGATCGAACACACCCACTCACAAGGTTGCAACATCAGAATTCAATGTCAGCATGCCATGCCATAACTGAAAGCTGGCAGATTCCCATACTACCACCACCAACAAACAATGGATGTATGCTCTGTGCTTCTCCAATTCTTTTAACTCAAGACTGTGACTAACCAAGGCAACACACAAAATTCAACTGTGAAATGGCACAATGCAGTCTGACCATGAGGCAACCTCACAAACCCCTGAAAACAAAACTAAAGCAGAATAAACTCCACACGGAGCCTCCAATATCCAATATCAAAAAGAACCACAGTCACAACTGCCCAGTCAATGAGGGGAAGAAGAAAGAGATAGGCAAAAAAAAGATAAAATGAAATCACTCACCCAGTACCACCATGCTTCCCATTCCCAAGGCCTACCTGTTCTTCAAATACCTACAGGTCGTCTCAGACATAGAACTTGTCACAGAAAGTTTATGCCTAACTCAGACTCCCTCCTCACCTACACTCACATAAAACCCCCTCTAAGTCCCACCTTATGCCTACCTCACTTCTTCTACAGCCATCCTCCCTCATAAATTAACCCTTCCTTACCCACAACTCTACCTAACCTCCTTCCCCTTCCTTCCCAGCCTAACATTTTATTTTATTTTATTTAGTTTATTTTAATTAACATTTGTTGACCGGGAAAGTCCAACTAGGTTCCACAGAGCCTGTTTTCAGTGGAGGCCTGGAGAGAAATTCTCCAGATGCATGTCTTTGGAATGTGGGAGGAAACCGGAGTACCCAGAGAAAACCCACGCGAACACAGGGTGAACATGTAAACTCCACATAGAAGGCACGCCAGCCGAGAATCGAACCGGAGAACCTCTTGCTGTGAGGCAACAACGTTAACCGCTGCACCACTGTGCCCCCCCCCAAAACATGTAGGTGCCCTCTCTGACCATCTATTATCCACTAAACACTAACGATGTCTCAGGACAAATTAGTTTGTTCCCAAACTGCACTTCAGTTAGATATAGTGCTACAGGGCCTTTGTATGACTGTGAAATACATTGCAATGCAGCAGTATAACTTGTATGTAGAGCAACATTTATTGCTACATTGACCTATGTGAATTCTATGCACAGTTAATAGAAGGAGAGTTTCTAGTATAGGGCTGCATGTCATGTGCTCAGTCACAATGGAGGGAGGTGAAGTAAAGATTTTGAAAAATGAGTATCAACCTTGTGTTATGCCTCTTTTACTTTTGCCTTTCTGGTATATTTTTTCGGAAATATCTGGCAAACCACACCCAATCCCTCAAACAGTATCAGAAAAATCTGCACAGCATTCATCAGTAACACATCATGTAATTCACACAGAAAACAGTGATGTGGGCTGCCAGTGTCCCTTATTGTTTTTGATGTAATGTTGAACTCAAAGAGTGCATCTGATGAAGCAACATGTTCCCTGTGCACAGAACTCAGAGACTTTACATTACACACTGCAGTATCAGAATGCCCATGGCATGCATTGATGACATAAGCACTGAAATATATACTCTCATAGCTTGTGGGGTGTGTTTGTGTGATTGGATATGAGTTTGTTGACTTTTAATGAATTCTGCATTTCATCAAACTTATTTGGTTGATGTATACAGAATCCATTAAAAATAGACAATGTGTATGTGTGTTTGAATTTGTGTGTGTGTGTGTGTGTGCATGTGTGTGTGTGTGTGTGTGTGTGTGTGTGTGTGTGTGTGTGTGTGTGTGTGTACGAGTGTCTGTTTGTTTGCACTTGTATTTGTGTGTACAATTTTGGTTGGGGTGACTTTTTGGTGTTTGATGAGAGATCAGTAACACTGGAGTAAGCAGTTTTTTCCTTAAACCACTCTAGTGTGCAGTCTTGGAGTTAGTTTATAAAACTAAAAGAATATGTGGGGATGTAGTTCCCCATGTGGAAAAAAAAAACTTTTTTTATCATTTGAGCCATATAATATTTTGGCTCTCTATACTGAAAGGTTGATGTGAATTTCGACATTTCAATATAGACCCAAGTTATGCACTTACCTACTTCCATAGGTGTTCTTGGTTTGGTTCTAAAAAATACACAATAGCATTCAAATACAGTCCAACAGACTTTATTTTTGGTCCATAGTCTCACAAATAAAGCAGATTCAGCACAGGATCTTCTTCTGTATCTTATCTGTTCATGCCAAAAAGACCGCCTTACATAACCTCTGAATGATGACATCATCAAACAGCAACCATACATGCAAAATAAAGCATGAAGTATACAAATACCTAAATAAATACATCACTGCATAAATGCAACATGTATAAATACATAATAAAAACAAATATAGCAATGACTGACTTTATGAAACTTGAAAAACTTTATCTTAAAAATGTTCATTTAAACCAAGGTAAATAAAGAACCCAGCGTAAACTGTCTTTTGGCTTTTCTCGGTTAGGGGTTGCCACAGTGGAACTCCAATCTGCTAATGATTGGCAGTGAATTTTTATGGTGTTGAGTTGTCAGCCCGACACCCAACCTTCAAAGAAGGAACACCCACACACACTTGAACCTATCTGCATGTTTTTCAATTCACTCAACCATGGGGAGGACATGCAGACTCCACACAAAAGGCATTCCAGCTGAGAATTCAACCGAAGAGCCTCTTGCTGTGAGACGACAACACTAACCGCTGCACCACCGTGGCCACTGAATAAAGAACTCAACATAATAAAAAAAAATATTCACAGCATAATCAAACAAATAATCCAAAAAAACTCTGCATTGTGCATTCCAAGAACAGATTTAAATTGGTTCTTGGAAGATTCACAATGTAGGTTTATTTATGACTGTAAAAACCTCACCATGTCCTTTACTCAAAAACTGTATTTTGCACAGGTAGAAAACAACTGTACAGCAAGAAGGGTAGTTTATCTTGCATCTTGCCTTAACTGTTCTGCATTTTACATAGGGCAGACCAAGTGTGCATTGATATAGGTTCATAGGTAGGTACTAGGCTATTGGACCTAGGGCATATATAAGCCTAGCCAAAAGGTACCCTGGCTTTTGCCACCCAAGAAAATTAATTTCCTGTGCCCCTGTCAAGCAGAGCCACAGAACTGATCCCCAGGGGGAATTTCCTATCTCCCATCCAATCATCAAGATTTTTCTTGAAGAGTGCTAATGAGGAGCTTTGTTTGATATAGGTTCATAGGTAGGTACTAGGCTATTGGCCCTAGGGCCTATATAAGGACTAGGATTTATGAACACAGCTATGGAATAAAAATGGGGTGTGTGAAATACATGCTCTAAGTAAACATTCGAAGGTATGTACTAACTAAAAAGTTCTTCCCCCGGATTCTCAAAAGCTTGCATGGCGTGCATGATCAGTGTAAGGGGTAATGTTGATATGGTGGCCAAGCTATCCACGTACGTGCTCGTTTGATGTGCGCAAGCGCTCTAGCACTAGTGCTGCACATTCCCAGCCCCTGTATGCAAATTATCCCATTTGCAGGTGAAAACCATGCAAATGAGGTAAATCTGCCATCCAGGAAGCAGGAATCAGGGCGTGCAGGACTAGCGTAATATGCAGAAATGTACTCGGTTAGTAACCGAGTATGGTACTGCAAAATCCAAAACGGGGACATGACAGGTCCAAATAAAGGCTGTATATCATTGATGAAGCATGCCAATGGCCAAGTATAAGGCCATTGGCATTGCAAACAATGCAAAATGTACAAAATACAACTTTTATTATATGTCCGTCGATCATGGCTGTTGAAATGTGTGCAAATGGGATCGGTGGGGAAATAAGAAAATAAACCTAAAAAAAGCAGTCTAACTAAAATCAATATTCCGCCATGCAAGTCAATGGCAGGCAAAAGACAACCTGGTCAGTGGTTGCTAAGGGGGGAGGCACAGTCTGACACATATAACTAGGCATTAGCAGGCAATCCTATGCAAATGAGGGGAAGGATAGTGAATCCCGGTTTTCCCCAGCATGTGAGGCAGGTCCCAATAGTGGAAGAGTATGAATAGCTGAATGCAAGACTAGGAGGTAGGTGACATCATGGGTGGGTGTGTCAGGCATACTGTAAGCAGACTGGAGCCCTGTGACTTGGGTATGCTCCCAACTTAGCATAGCCAAGCTAGGGGTTGTGTCTAAACCTGCCCAGCACTCTTTACAAAGTGTAAGCTGGTGTGCATGCCATGCACCGGGATTTACAGGAAGAAAAAAATAAGTTAAACCAGGAAACAGCAGCAGTGTGTACATCCGAGTAGTCTGCGCGGCATGGCCCTGGGTCCAAACAGAAGGGCAATGGGAAGGGAAATCAGCAGTAGGAAGGTAATCAAGGAGAACTAGCATATCTGGCAGGTGAAATGTATCAGAATCATCCGATTACACAGGCAGCAGTCCAGCCCAGCCCAGAACACTATTATAAACTAAGCAAACACCTTCCCCACTGGTTTTTCCCACACTCTACACCACCAATGTATACAAGTGGGGAAATTATAACAAATAAACCTACAAAATGAGAAGGGCTGCAGCAGGCAACATAGAACAACATGTGCAAGAGGCTGAGGGTGGTGAGGATGTGCATGCTGCTGAACAGCCAACAGTGAGGAGACAGAGAAAAGTGTACAGCCACAGGGTAACCTACCAGGGGCTACATGAGCTGGAGATAGTGGAGCACTATAGGGTGGACAGGGACCTTCTACAGCAAATTGTTGAGCTGTGCTGGCCACACCTGACACACAGAACTAAAAGAGGGGAACCCATCCCAGTGGATACCAAGGTATGTGTAGGCCTAGGTATAGTAGCCACAGGTACCTCCCAAAACACAACTGGGGATAACATGGGGATCTCACAGGCATCAGCATCCAGAGTATTCCACCAGTTCCTGGGTGCCATGTCAGCACATGGCAGTGAGCAGGTATATTTCCTCAATACCCATGAGGTGTTGACAAGCAATATGCGTCTCTTCCACCAAATAGCAGAATACCCTGGGGTAGTGGGTGCTATAGACTGCACGCACATAGGCATCAAAGTACCACCCATTGAGCAGGGTAGGGCCTACATCAACTGCAGGGGCATCCCCTTCATCAACTGCCAGGTCATATGTGATGCCCAGGGCATTATAATGAATGTGTGTGCTGGCTGTCCTGGAAGCTATGATGATTCCCACATATGGCATCTGACACAGTTGTACCAGAGATTTGCCAATGGGGACATCCCCTATGGTCACCTAGTGGTGCTGGGTACACACTGGAGCCATGGCTGATGACTCCCATCAGAAATGCACACACACCTGAACAACAATGCCATAATGAGGCACATGCACAGGCCAGACATATAATAGAGCATGTGTTTGGGATGCTCAAGTCACGGTTCTGGTGTCTGGACACATCCAGTGGAGCCTTGCAATATTCACCAGCTACATGTACCAAAATTGTTATGGTATGTGCGATGCTACACAATATGAACATGTGGAAACAGCTGCAGCAGAAACAGCATGGGGCAGGGCCACACAGCCCCCCAGCAATGCCAAGGCCTGCACAGGCACAGAGAGACCCAGAGGAAGAATCTGAGCCTGCCCAGTAGGCAGAAGGAGGTGTGCCCAGTATGCCCTAGCCTTGGCAAAGAGGCAACACATAGCACATACACTGACACAGTAGGGTCCCAGGGAATGACACCTCTCTCCGACTCGCACATATAGTAAAAGGGATGGCAAACATGACACCACCTGTGCTCAACCATGTATAGGGAGTGTACTATGTGCATCCAACATAGGCAGCCCTCCAGCACCATCCGCAAGTCTGGCACACCCACAAGGTAAGTCAATCAACCTACCAATTGCCAAATGGAGTGGAATGTGTTGTCACCTGTAGCTATGGTATGGATGTGAGCATGCAAGGGAATTGGGTGGCTGAATGTTACAGCAGCAGACAGTAGACACCCATAGTGGCACCCTGACATGTGTAACACATACTGGAGTCACCATAGTAGCCAGTACCACACAGGGTGACAAAAACCACTGCAGGAAATGTGCTGTGCGAAATGTGTCCATATGACCCACACATGCCAGTCAGGATGGTTCACATACCCAACAACAGTTACAGCCAGCAGGACAGGTGGACACAAACCCAAACAGGGCCTGTGTCATGGCCCCAGAATGATGGCTAGGGTTAACCCCACTCCCAGGCCTACTCAGACAGACCACAGCAGGGCAGGCAGTGGGATGCCAGTTTTGAAGGGTAGGATGTCAGACAATAATATGTAGGGCAACCAAAGCCACGATCTGTAGTACACTGGTGTCCCTCTAGACAGCATGATAGTTAGCAATACAGAATGAAATGGAGTACATGACATACCAGTACAGTCATAGAAAATGTGTTCAAGTGTCACTTGTGCCCCCCATCCTACATAGCAATGTAATGACAGTCAGGTGTGCCCCCCACTCCCATGTAGACATGTAGAAACAATCAGATGTGCCCCTACCCCCAATCCTGTGTAGAAATGTGGTAACAGTCAGGCCCCCCCAATTCTGTGTAGAAATGTAGTAACATGCATGAGTATGTATAATATGAGTGGAGCAGAGATGTCCAGAGGTGGCCAAGGTTGCAGGATATGTTGTAGCATGTACACAATATGCAGGTCTGTGTGTGTTAGGATGGTGTGTGTTTCATATTGTGTGAGAGTGGTCAATATGTATGCATGTCGAGGTAAGACCTGGTGGCCATAGCCCAGTACTGCTGATGACAGGGACAAGTCCACATAACTGCAGTGCCAAGGACAATCCCCATCAGAATACCACCTGCTAGCAGTAAGCCATTGTAAATGTATGGTGGTAATATGTGTCACCATCTGGAAGACTGACATGGCATGGCTGTTGGGCTAGATATACAAGCAGTACACAGGGGAAAGTACCCCAGACATACAGTATACTTTGTATCACTGTGAAATGGAGACACTCTTGGAATTGTACATACAGGTACTTATTTATATTTGTTGACCGGGAGTGTCTGACTGGACGTAGGTCCATTTTCAGTGGAGGCCCCGGGAGAAAAGCTCCACAGTTAAAATAAACAGACAGTAGTTACATTGGATTACATAGCGATTAACAATTTACATAGCAATTACTTACAACATATTTACAGATGAAGAACATAGTACATCAGTAGACAACTAGAATGTTTATCTGTGAAGTACATAACAGACATTAACAAATGTTACAATAAGAAGTTCCTGCTGTATAATAAGTACTAGGCTTATGAGCATCTGAGCTTGCTATAATCAAGGTAGTTAGTGGAGTGGAAAGAAAGGTAGTGGTTGGATGGGGTGGGTGATATTTGAGTGGGAGATGCAAGGGCATAGCCAGCATGTTTTTAGGTGCGCTTTTAGTAAAGTTTTGAAGTGGGTGTATGATGGTATGGAGGTAATTGTGGGTGAGAGGGAGTTCCATAATTTGGCTATGGCGCAAGAGAATAGTGCTTCACCAGCAGAGTTATTGGCTTTAGTGATCTGCAAGTGATTTTTGTTGCTGGATCTTAGTGGTCTGGTGGTGCAATAGGGTTGGAGTAGATTCTGGAGGGATAGGACATTTAGTGGATGGTTTACTAGTTTGTGGGTGAGTGAGAGTTGATACCATTGAAGGAGGTGAGGGAGTTCAAGCCAGCCCAGTTCAGCAAGTGAGAGACAGTGGTGACTATGGTAGGATGCCTCTGTGTCGAATTTGGTGATTTTGTTGTAGCAGGTCTCGATCTTGTTTAGATTGCATTGCCTTAGGTTGGTATACATTGGAGAAGCATACAGTAGGGTGGAGATAAGGTAGGAATTTGCTACTGAAATCTTTGCTGCTTTGGTGAGAAGTTGCTTATTTCTGTATAACGCTCCTATTTTTTTGTGGACTTTTTTATGGTCATGGATATGTGAATGTCAAATTTTAGTTTATTGTCTATTTCCACTCCTAGCAATTTGGTGTGTTCAGTTGGGTATATAGTGGTGTTGTCTTTTGCTAGGTATGCATCACAGCAACCGGTTCTGTAGTAGAGGATACCGGTGATGTCCGCCCGAACACTTGCAGATCACAAAGGAGGTAGGACTAATGTACTGTGAAACAGCTGGTGTGCACATGCCAGCATACCTGGAATGCCCCATGCATATCTGTGTGTCAGATGTAGTCAGATGTAGTGTCCATAGCACACATGCACCCAGCTCACACAAACACCATGCACAGGTACCTCTCTGGCCATATCCCTGCTGTGGGGAATGGGTACAGTATGACCCCTCCTGTACATGGCAATAGTGGAAGAATGCAGCATGCAGTGCAGGTGTCCCATGCAAGTGTGTCCCTACCTGTATATAGCACCCTGCCAGCATCCACACCACCTGATCAAGACTGATAGAAGGAATTTGCATGAACACATATCACACCTACCCTGTCACCCCAGGGGAATATACTGTATGGTGGTCTGCAACTGTAGGCCTGACAGAATGCAACAGCCTGCCACATGTGACCCACAGCAACACCTAATGCCCCACAGGCCTCTGCCAAAGGCCTGTGTCTCACACATTCTGCCAATGCATGTTAAGTCATGGACACCCAAATAACAACATAACACACTCCACATAAGTCATATGCAAGGCCATGTGGACAAACCACAGTAACATGTCCACCATGTCTCACTGCATGAACTGTGGACAACACTAACACACACCTGTGATGGGGTGAAACCTTTAGGGAAAGTATCAGAGAATGTATATATAATGTATGGAAGAGGTCAGAATAACGGGGGGGGGTGGGGGGAGCATGGCCAGCATGAAATGTGCAGGGTCTGACACCAAGCTGTGTGCCCATACTATGCCTGGCTGCAAATACATAAATGGGTGGCTACACACCTGCCTGTACACCACAATAGGGTTAATGTCCTGACCCATGGCCCCTGTCTCTGGGCAACCTCTGTGAATCTGTACAGCTGAGAGGCATAGCCACAGCAAGATAAGCCCATACTGTCTTGTCAATGGGTGTACAAGTATGGTATCCCCCGCCAGCACTTTACCAAGGTGCTGAAACGGATACACAGACCCAGAAGCAAGTATCTGCAGCTCCCCCTCCAGAATGGCATAACTTACCATGAATACGTAGGTGTCTGCCCACAATACCGGACACAGCTGCAGTCACCCTTGTCCCCCAAGACAGCACTGAGAGCAAGAATGTCCACCTGGCAGTACAGGAAGACAGAAAACATCACTGTGTATGACAGTACACATGTCTGAATATCTCTGCTAACAGCGATACCAAGCAGCTGAAGCAGCACAGACACAATCACCTACAGTACACACTATCCCCTGCACAGTTTGTCCCCATATTGCCAAATGATCGACGGATACCCAGCAGAAACACTTTGCTACCTGTGGGTGTACAACACAAAGGTCTGCACTGGAGTACAAACTACCTGGTATTGATCCACACATTCTATACAGAAGGGCATACTGGGCATGCTCACACACTTAGAGAAATGAAGGCATTGTCTGCAAACAACAGTGGACCAGACATATTTGGCAGTCACAGATGTTAGTGCAGACACTCCTCAGTATGCACCACTTGCGCTTTGCACACACAGTGGATAGGAATACATGCATATATCCAAGGACAATACACTATAATAAACAAAACGTACATGTACATAGATGTGTGGGAGAGATCGACTGTGACAAGGAGCCAACCATTATGAGGCTTGTCCCACCCAGCACACAGCCAAATGACTACAACCACATAATGCTCAGATGTCACTCACTGTAGACATTAGCCACCGGTATGTGTCAGCATTACAGACTATGTGGTGCAAGTGCTAGCTATGCAACATGACTGTACAAGGAAGTAGTCATCTATCAGCTGTATACACATACCTGTGGAATATAACCCTGTGTGTGCCTGCATGTGGTGTGTCAACCTCTAGATGAATGGGTTATGGCCCATGCACACACACTGCCCTCCCCATAGCCCTACTATGACAAACCCGTTGAGGTCATCCACTTTGAAATACACCTTTGGGAAAAGTATAGCCCAGTAATCTCCGTAGCATGTCCCATAACTGCGTACTACTGTAGTGTGATAAAGTAGCTAGGTAGGTGTTCTAACCCCAGACGTGGCAGATGTGTGTGTGTCTGTCTGCGTAGACAGCAATGCTTTTTATGTTAGCCACACTCCTTTCAATTCCCATACTCAACTTTGGCAAGGCTGCTGATGTCACCCACCTAGAAATACACCTCTGGGAAGGTTGTAGCCCAGTAATCTCTGTAGCGCGTCTCATAACTGCATACTGCTGTAGAGTGATAAAGTACCTAGGTAGGTGTTCAAACCCCAGATGTGACAACTGTGTGTGTGTCTGTCTGTCACTGGCTGTGTAAAGAGGCATGCATTTTAGGGTAGCCATACAAATTAAAATTCCTATACTCGACTTTGGCAAGCCTGCTGATGTAACCCACCTAGAAATACACCTCTGGGAAGGTTGTAGCTCAGTAATCACTGTAGTGTGTCCCATAACTGAGTACTGCTGTAGAGTGATAAATTAGCTAGGTAGGTATTCTAACCCCAGATGTGGCAACTGTGTGTGTGTGTGTGTGTGTGTGTGTGTGTGTGTGTGTGTGTGTGTGTGTGTGTGTGTGTGTGTGTGTGTGTCTGTCTCTGTGTAGAGAGCAGTGCATTTTAGGGTAGCCACACAAATTACAATTCTGATCCTCGACCTTGGCAAGCCTACTGATGTCACCCACCTAGGAATACACGTATGGGAAGGTAGTAGCCCACTAATTTCCGTAGCGCATCCTGTAACTGCGTACTGCTGGATTGTGATATAGAACTGTGGCAGGGTTCCATCCCCACCCATGGCAGTTCTGGATGTTTTGTGTGTGTCCATGACTGTATATGGAGCAATGCATTATATGCTAGTCAAATGCAGTACATTTCACATGGCCCACTTTGACAATCCAGCTGATGTAATTCTTTGTGAAAAACAGCTTTGGTGAAGGATTTCCCTAGTAGTCCCCATGGTGCATCCTATAACAATTCCATGCTGTTGTGTGGTATAGACCTCTGTCAGGGGTTCTATACCCACACATGTCGGCCATGGATGTTTTGTGTGTGTCTCACTGTCTATGAAGGGAGCAATGCATTTTAGGGTAGTCACCCACAGAACATTTCAAATGGCCTACTTTGGCAATCCTGCTGATGTCATCATTGTGGAATACACCCTTGGGGAAGGAGTACTTCAGTAATATGCATGGTGCGTATTATAACTGTATAGTGCTGAGGTGTAATAAACTAGTTAGGTAGGGGTTCTACTCCCAGACATGACAGGTGTGTGTGTGTGTGTGTGTGTGTGTGTGTGTGTGTGTGTGTGTGTGTGTGTGTGTGCATTCGTACCTCGTATTGTGTGTAGAGGTGGTTGTGAGCACATAGCCAATGTGGAGTGGGTTTTGCATATGTCTTATATGGCGGCCGTACTATATAGCACAATGTCCACCATACAGGGATAACAGATGTGAAAAAGCTGAGAGGCTGGGGTGCAAAGCCATACCCATACATGTGACATCAAGGCCAAGCAATCACATTTAGCAACCCCAGTATTACCCAGAGCACACTCTCAACCCATGTCTCATACACACACACATGCAACAGCCAATATGTGGGTAGTAGACTGCATACTGGCCACTGATAGTAACCATGGAGTGATAGCAATGGGCTACAGAGGGCATGTTCCCTGTCCATCTGTCCAATATGCATGTACATGCTGACAGTGCACCTCCCCCATGTTCCCCAATGGACACCTCCACCACCTGTGGTGCCATCACATGTGTCCCACAATGGGCATACCATGCCTGATAACATACCCTGTATGGACAGTTGCCATTGGCACCAGGGAATGCTGTCAGCATGCTATCTGTGTAGGTGCAGGTAAACCTGGTGCTCATTAACAGTCTTCCCCACAGGGGCAAGACTGGCACATATGATGGCAATCTGTGTACACAACATGGGCCAGTCAGCCCTAGGTACAGTTCCACATGTCACTGTACATGCATGTGGGAGGTGTACATATCCCAGACACTGTCCATGTCATGGGGTAAGGAACACATACATGGCAAGTGATGCACAGCATTGGCCACACACAATAGTCACCCAGGTGACTGGATGGTGGATACAATACTCACCTGTGTGGGAAAGAGCGGAAACTACAGCCCTGAGACACAATGAAGACCATTGTCATGTGGCCTGATGCCAAGGTATACCCATCCCCTACCCTTGTATAGCCTGCTGCCACAGTCGACCACCACACACCCGTGCAGACATGCACCCAGTACTGGCACCCTGTGTATTTGTCTGTGTTTTGTATGGCACATATGTTCACAGCCACACTCACTACAACCCTCATGCACATACAGATGCATGCTGTCAGATGTCAGACACCTCCTCATACCCTTTGCCCATACAACCTCTATATAACCCGTGTGGTGCATGTGGTACCTGCACAGTGATGTATTGTGGCAATCCCGCTACTGATGAGTTATACCCCTGGCCCTGCCAAGTGTGTCGATGTGTGCATGTCCCTGTGAGAGTGTGGCTGTGTTGATGCTGGCACCTGTTCATGCTGACAGGCACGTGTACATTACCTACCATATAGCTACCATATCCCTGTTGCAGATGTAACACACCATCACAGATATGTTCTGAGGGCTCCACAACAGGTAACCCATGTGGCGCATCCAATAACTGCATCAAACTGTAAACACAGTACATAGTTGTCAGGGGTTTGATACCCTATGCTGGTGTGTGACACAAACAAGCTGCAGTTTTACTCCCCCACCCCTTCCTGACATGTCTTTGCCTCTGTCTACCTCTCCCACTCCCTCTCTGATGGATGTGGAGACCTACACTAGCTTTGCTTAGGCAGCAGCATGTGTATTTTAAGTGATGCTCATGATCAGCTTATGGCCTCTGCATGAATCGCAACCCTCCCCTAGCTGATTGCATGTGGAACAGCTGTGGTAACATTCCCATAGTCAATTGCATGGAAACACACTCCGATATCTAGGAACATCATATTGGTGTTGGCCCTTGTCATTCACTCTGAGCAGGAACTAGATCTGTTGGTTGGCAACCAGCATCTGCGATGGATTGGGAATTTACCTCCAACAACATACACTGTGGAAACAGGGCAACACACAGGAGGGGGATGTGCCTGACCCACTTACAGACTGTAAGTGCTGCTATACTGCATGTGGTGTACTGTTGGTTTAACAGTGTGTGTGTGGATATGTCTTTCCTACATGTCTCCATACCTGCCATGTCAGTTACATGTTTATGTGGAATCCCCATCTGCAGGGTCATCTGCAGACAGGGCAGTGTGTTGTGCCATTGGTTCCATGTGTTACCAACAAAGCATCTATCTGTGGACTGCAGATGGTAGTGTGAGGATTGCAGTCTGTAAATGGTGAAAGCCATGACAGTTACTGGCGTCTTATCCCTCATAGGACATATGTTGCCACAAACCCTGTTAAAACAGTAAATGTATGAGGTTATCACAGCAACATGTCATTATTGCCCCTGTGTATGCACTGCCAGCCACAACTCTGCCAACGTGTGTACATATGTTGTGCATGACTGTCATGTACATGTACATGTATGTGCTGAACACCATAATTAGTGTCATCATATCCGCTAACAAGCCAGTGAGATATCAGACCGCCCCACATATTATGCACAGTAGGGGTTATATTTGATGACATAACCTGGAATTTCCATGGATGTTTGTACAGTTCTATGTGTGTGTGGGCATCAGTGTTACAGACAGCAGGTAGCAATAACTTCTACAAGAGAACCGTCTCACTCATGGCAGCTACATATGTGTAGGAGGTTCAGGAACTACAGACAGAGTGTGAGTAGAGCCGTGTTATGTTTTGTATAGTACTGGTGTTACAGGGTGTGTGTGTACATAATACTTTACCTTGGAATGCAGTCTGTCTGCATAGCCCTCATCTGTGGGACTATCCTCTTGGTGGCCAGAGGTGTGCCTAACATGTGTTGTCTGTCCACCACACAGGTCCTGTGTCTGATATCCCACTGGCAGTGTGTGTGTGTGTGTGTGTGTGTGTGTGTGTGTGTGTGTGTGTGTGTGTGTGTGTGGAGTGCTATCAGTACATGATCTATATATCAAGCTTTGCACATATGACATGCTGTGGGGGGGGTGTTCCATAGTGGGTTTTGAGTATATCACACTGCCATTGCTGCCATCAGTCCACGTCTGTTGTAACCCCCACACATATGGTGGGGCTTGGGGCATATATGCGTGGGCATCACCTACACCATACATGTGTGCTCTTATGCACTCCAGAGGCCAGTGTATGTAACAGTGGTATATGGCCCTGTATTATTGAGTCTGGGGGGAGCACCATAAATGACCTAGGCTGTAAAATATGTGGGAGTATCAGGGGTGAGCTGCCATAAGGTATCTGGATGTAAATTGCTGTATACTTCACCTATATGTACATCACTTACATATATTCAGTTACTGCAAGCCTACTGCCACCTGCCAGATAGATTGTTCTGTTTGTCAGTGTGCATGTGATGGTGTCTGTTATGCCTCGTTATGTCACAGTTACAACCCATGTGATCACATGATGTCTTTACCTCCTACTGCTGTTGTACAGAGTGTAGATAGCGGCTGCTGAATTATACACCTGCATTACACACTGTTGATTGTTTGGTATCTGGTGGCCCAGTCAGTCCTCACTACTGTACAAATCTAAGGACTTGGCCTGGACAGCGATGGTTCTGAACCTTTACAGACTGGCTGGTATCATAACTGTTTCACAGTTGCATTTCTCTGTTTATATGGAAGTCACTGTTTGAACATCTATATGACATGGCATGTAGAGCTGTCATGGTGCACAATGAAAGGTATTCCATTTCTGCAAACCTGTGTATGGAGTTTACTCAATGACCTCTCTGTGGGTATATGTTGCAGGCAACGGTTGTCATATGTATGGGTGGCCCATACAGTGTCAAGTTGTTCAGGGGTTAGCTGTAGGCATAGTGTCTGTTCCATATTGTGTGCATGGACTACATATGTATCCTACTGTACATATATCTGTGTGTGTATGTGCAGTCACATGTATATCCATATATATGTACTTATATATATATATATATATATATATATATATATATATATATATATATATATATACACATATGTATGTATGCATCTGCATATCTGTGTCTGTGTACCTGCAGCTGTATCCTGGGGATGTTGCTGGCTACCACAGTTTACATTACCTATGGGAGGCAGACTGTACTGCATGATATGTCAACAATACCAGCCTGACATCATACAGGTGGGATGTTGTACTCTTAACTTCCTGTGCCCATGTAGTGTCAGGTCCTGGTTACAGGATCTGCAACAATTGGTAGTGTATTGTGGGATGGATGTGTTTGGCTGTGGGGGGCGGGATGCCTACTTGTACAAGACTCATAGTGTGTGGGGACTCTCAACCCCAGTAACGGTGCATGTGGACATATGTGTGTTCGTTAATCTTCCATTGCTCTCTACAGATGTATGGCCATATGTACCGATATAGTTACATATATTTGCTGACATATATGTAACTATGCCCGTATATACCTACATAGCTGTATATCTGCATACACATATGTAACGTGCTGTGTATATGTAGACATATAGGTGTAGACACATATATGTGTAGATGTAGCCATTAGCATGTATATATGTCCATATATAGTAATATCTATGTATATAGTGTTAGAAAGCTATACACACACATATATATATATATATATATATATATCTATCTATATATATATATATATATATATATATATATATACATATACAGATATAATGCCCCGGTGGTACGGCGGTAGCATTGTTACCTCACAGCAAGAGGTTCTCCCGTTCGATTCTTGGTTTGGCTTTGGAGTGCCTTCTGTGTGGAGTCTGCATGTCCTCCCATGGTTGAGTAGCATTCGAAAGACATGCATGCGTAAATGGGTGTGCCTTCGTTGAAGGTTGGGCGTCGAGCTGGCACCTCGGCGTTTTGTAAAAATCTACTGCCAATCATTAGCGGACCGGAGTTCCACTGTGGCGACCCCTTACCGGGATATGTTGTAGCAGTGTAGATAGTAATATATTTACACACAGATACATCTAGATAATGGTATACATTCTCTGTACAGTTGCAGACTGGACTGGCTGATATGTTTTGGATATTGCCCTGACTTTCTACAGCTGTAGTGGCCTACTGTTAGACCGTTGTAGCTGTGTTGCTGAGGGTCCTGGGGTCAAGAACTGCATGTGCTGGATATTGCATTGCACAACATATCTGTTACGGCTGTGGTAGGGGGGAACATAGCAGTCATCACCAGGTTCCCCTCATCTAAGCCCCCACCCCATCAACTGTGCATAAGGTTAGTTATTTTGTGGTGGGGGTTCCAGTTGTTATTCCTATCTGGTAATGCAGTTCACATATCTATACTTATATGTGTGTGTGTGTGTGTGTGTGTGTGTGTGTGTATATATATATATATATATATATATATATATATATATATATATATTTATATCTAAATATATGTGGACATATGTATCCACCCACCTACATACCATTGATGTGATATGATGTATACGTGAGACAGACATTTACATGTACTTGTGTATCTCTCTACATTTACAGATATATGACTGTCCATATGTCCATGCATGAGTGGCTCACAATATTGGCCTGCCCCACATTCATCTGGCCAATTGACGTGGATGATGCCAGGCATGTGGACAGTCAGGAATGCCGATACATTACAGTTGCAGACATCATGTTGTTCAGATTATGTGTATTATAACAGATCACTGTTTAACTAGCAACATTTTACATGTGTATGAACAATATTTCACGTTTCCAGATATGTACCCCACTTTTGTCACACTGTGTCCACAATGTTTGCAATAAGAGGTTGAGTGTTGTGATAGTACAATTCCCGTTATGCAGATTGACTTTGCTGCATGATATATCTGGGAATACATGGGATGTCTGTATATCCGACATGATGCAGTGCTAATTCACTATGACTGTGGTATGCAGGGTCCTGGATTCAGGCTGTGCAGTGGCTGTCAATTATGTTGCAGGGTTGAACAAGGGCGGTGGGATGCAGGATGATTAAGGCACTTGTAAGCAGTTGTGAGCGTGTTTGCGTGACGGTATGCGTCACCAACTACAGGTAACAGCCAGTTACACCAGGTTAGCCTCGACATTGCTTACTTTGTGTACACAGTGCTCACCATCATGCAAACACAGACCTCTGGTTACATATACCTATAGATAGTTTGCATCAGATTTGCTGAGTCTGGAAACGTAAACTCGCTTACTAGTACTGACATATGCTTGCAACAGCTTAGTGCTGCTTAACCTAACTACAGCTGTATGCATTATGATACCGACATGTCACATGTGCATTTCCTGTAGTACTCCTGTTTATATATATATATATATATATATATATATATATATATATATATATATATATATATATATATATATATATGTTATTTCATGGCCGTAGTACTCCAGTTCATGTATATATGTTATTCCGTGGGTTATACAACATACATATTACCCATAACGTGGTTTGCCATGGGAAATGGTATGTCCCAGTACCTTCGCTGTGTCCCCCCCTCCTTTCTCGCTGACATCCATGGGCTAGTCCCATTAGAACAGGTTCATCCAACCACTGCATGCCTCGGTCCATAATGTTGTACCCATCACCCCTCCATCCCCCTCCGCATCAGTCATCCTTCCTACAGGTTTCAGCCTAATTTAACCACACCACTACACATTATTTATGGCTTTGTACAGCTTTCTTGCTCTAGGAGGTTGAGAGGTATGTGAGGCAGGCATATGGGAATTCTGCAGAAACCTGTACAGTTGAGGGTTATGGCCGTATGGCACTTTTACAATGACAGACATTTGGATTTCCATCTTCATACCCTTCACGTGTCCCTATTTTTTTGCCTTTGTCCCCCCAAATTGATTTTAACTGTGTGTTGCAGGAATATTAACTGAACTGGAAGTTTTGACTCTGGTCTTCAGTTAGTCCTACCCACCCTCCTTGTTTTTGTTTTTGGTGTTAATCTTAGTGGCCTTGAAACTGCCCGCCCCTCTTGTAAATTTGTGTTTGGATACTCCTTCTGGGCCCATCTCATTTGCTCACTCAACTGAGTGCAGTGAGATCATATTCTGATTTCAGGCACTCCTACTGTGTACAAAGAGAGCATCTGGGGAACAGAAAAAAAGAAATAAATTTAAGCTTGTTTCCTGCCTTTCCTCTTAAGTGGTATAGACTATTTATAGGCTTCTGAGCCCCCAAGCCCTTCTGTGTTGGAGGGAAGCCTTCTAGCTTAGTTTTTTTTTCTTATAACTAGCCAGTTTTCTAGTTTCAGCACTCAGATCTGTTTCTTTGATCTCAGCACTTGTTCAGAAAAAAAAATTCATCTGCTTTTACTGTACTTGTGTTTCTACCTACTTTATTTTACTTTTTCATCATCTTAAAAGTACTCAGTTGTATTTATTACTGCTTGGTCTAACTCATTGTAAGCCTTTTGGTTTAAACACTTGGGCTTCAGACCAGTTGTTTTGCAGAGTGAGGGTTTATGGTCTGCACTGTAGTGGCAGAACAGGTAGCTTACATCCTTCTATGTTGGGAACTGCTGATTGAGGGCTCAGTGTCTGTTATTCTAAAAGTGTATTAATTCTGGTTTAAGCACTTGGGCTTTCAGGCCAGTTATTTTACATTAAGTGGGTTCGTGGTCTGCACTCTTGTGGGAGGGGAGGCTGGACTGTGCCATTCTGAGCTGGGAATTTCTGGTT
Organism: Protopterus annectens; assembly: GCF_019279795.1. Classification (NCBI taxonomy): domain Eukaryota; kingdom Metazoa; phylum Chordata; order Ceratodontiformes; family Protopteridae; genus Protopterus; species Protopterus annectens. The sequence continues at coordinate 1,597,015,168 of NC_056726.1, read as the reverse complement.
AAAGGCTTATAGTGCATGCATATCTGAACTGCTTCTTACTGAAGTTGGTGCGCCTTGTTTGCTGTGGCATAGACTGGATTCGGGCCTGCTGGATCTAGCTTTGTTTGTGTAACTTGAGCACTAATCCAGGCATTCTCCAAAGTATTCAATTGTATTTATTACTGCTTGGTAGTAACTTGCTTAAAGTGTAGCTATCATTCTAAGTCTTTTGGATTAAGCACTTGGGCTTCAGACCAGTTGTTTTACATTAGGAAGGTTTGTGGCATGCACTGTGGTGGCAGGACAGGTAGCTTTCATCCTTCTAAGTTGAGAACTGCTGATTGAGAGCCCAGTGTCTGTTATTCTTAAAGTGTATTAGTTCTGGTTTAAGCACTTGGGCTTCAGGCCAGTTATTTTACATTAAGAAGCTTCGTGGTCTGCAGTCTTGTGGGAGAAGAGGCTGGACTCTGCCCTTCTGAGCTGGGAATTTCTGGTTAAAGGTTTATAGTGCCTGAATATCTGAACTGTATCTGACTGAAATTGGTACACCTTGTTGCTGTAGCATAGACTAGATCCAGGCCTGCTGAATCTAGCTTTGTTTATATGCTTGTTGTTTGTTTGCTTGTTATTTCCCTGGAACGCTAATTCCACCTAATACGCTGCTTCTCAGCGCTTTTGTGGATCACTAGTGATATCTGCATTGCTTACTGTACTTATTTCCTTGTTTCACTTGAAAGAAAGTTACTGTTTGTCATTTTTGCATTTAAGTTACCTGTAACACATTGCACTTAAGTTACCTAGCACTTGCTCGCTAAAGCAATTATATAAGTCAGCACTAAAAATTAAAAGCACTACACCCTCACTCCCCACTGGCCCTTGTTTTCAATTATTAAGGAATTCCCAATATTATTCTAGCATGTCCAAAGGTCAGTTGTCAATCTCCTCTCCAGTCCAGCTGGTGAATCTGGGAATCTTGAAGCAATGTTACAACTGACTCATGTACACAGACAACCCTCTCCTCCTCCCAACAAATTCCAACACATGTGAGAAATGCAACCATATAGCCAAACTGGAGGCTAAGCTCTCTCAACTCAGTACTGGCATAACCAGTCAGGAGGAGAAGGACTACAATTCCAGTCTCACATAGACCTACCACGACAGCAAACCAAACACATAATCACACAAAAACATACTCGGAGGCTCTAAATAAAGATCTGCCTAAGCAGCAGAGACCTCCAAAGCAGACACCCAAGCAACCGCTACACCAAAACAAAACATGTGCAACACATATCTCACAAAGCCAGTGTGCCGAACAGTCACAGCCCTTAAGATTAAACAACACACCTGATACACTTGTAATAGGTGGCTCTATCGTCAGGCACACTGACGTCCCGCTCACCAGGCTGAACAAGGAGAGGGTCACGGTGAGCAGCCTGTCGGGCACTAGGATCCGCCACATAGCACAAGCACTCAGGTCACTCCAAGGCAAGTACAAATATGACTCAGTCATTGTCCATGCTGGTGTGAATGACCTGAGACGTACCTCCCTGGACTACATGAAAAGAGACATAGAGGAGCTCTCTGAGCATGTAGCCCAGGCCGGTATGACCCTGACCTTGAGTAGCATCTTACCCTCACCAAGAATGATGCCACAATATGAAGACAAGATGATCAATTTCAACAATTGGCTTAAGTACTGGTGTCATTCAAAGGGGATCCAATGCCTGTCAGCTTGGGATGATATGCTCGACAAGCCACGATGCTTCGCTAGGGATGGCTTGCACCTGTCACCCTGGGCTTTCGGATATTGGCAAAGGCTCTTGCTACCCCATAGTGCCTTTTTAGACAAGGCTCAAAAGACAAACCCACCTCCATAGGTATCACAAGGGATAAGAAACTAAGAGTAATGCTACTCAACGCCAGAAGTCTAAACCTCAAGATGCATGCACTCGAAACTCTCCTTAGCATGGAGAACATCGATATCTGTGCAGTAACAGAAACCTGGTTCAGGGCTCCGAGAGCACCCCAGCACTACCAGGTTATACCTCATACCATGCTTTTTGGCCCCAAAACTTGGACCGAACCACAAAAGGAGGGGGAGTACCGATATTCATCAAAGATACCCACACCTCCAGGTTGGTGGCAAAGCACGAAGCATCAGAGACTATCCATGTGCAACTAACAGTGGGTAAAACTGCCTTCCAGTTTATAGCCTGCTACAGACCACCCTCCCAAACCCAGGAACCCCACTCGGTCTTTCTGAGAACACTGGAAAATATGAAGGTCTCTCCAAACACCCTTATATTGGGCGACTTCAACTACCCAAACATAGACTGGGAGCATTACTCTAGCTCCAACACCCTAGCCCAAAGGTTCCTAGAATTTATAAATTCAAATGCTATGGAACAACTTGTTACCACTCCCACAAGAGGGGAAAACATACTGGACCTGATCATCACCAACATGGGGACTCTATGCTCCACACCAGAAGTGTATCCCTCACTGGTAAGATCAGACCATAAACTAATCTCACTGGATATTCACATCCCGACCCCACCCCTACCCAGAAAACCACAGTGAAAAACTTCTCTAAAGCAAGTTTCACACTCCTCAAAACCGAGGTGAATCCTTCAAAGCCCCCAGGCCTGTGGAAAATACGGCCCAGACCGCATAATCCTTTATAAATGCATTCTATGAACACCTTCAGGAATGCATGGATCATGCGATCCCAAATATAACCAAGACCCAATCCTCCAAAGGCAGACATCCTGTCTGGTGGACCCCAGCCATAAACAAACTATACAATAGAAGGAGGAAGCTACTAAATGATAGAGCAAAATCCCAAAAAGGGAAGGCATCACTGATCAGTATTAGCAAAAAACTACGGGCACTCATAAAATTGTCTAAGGCCAGCTTCGAGAGAAAAATTGCACAGGACACTAAGGATAATCACAAGGCTTTCTTTAGTTATGTTAGGAACCTGGGTGGTAATTACCAGATATGCTCAGAATTAGTCCAAAATGACAAAAAATACACTGAACCCACATACATTGCCAACATCCTAGCTGACAGGTTCAGCGCAAACTCCCCCCCCCCCATCCCCACCAAAAGGGCAAATATCTATCCCAGCAGAGTGCTGCCTCCCTGACATCTCAGATGCTCAGGTAAGAGCCGCCCTCTCCAAAGCAAAAAACACAGCATCAATGGGACCAGACAGTGTCCCGGGCTGCGTCCTACATGAACTCCAAAAAGAGCTAAACCCAAACATAAAACTACTGTTCAATCTCAGCCTTACTACAGGATATGTGCCCAAAGAGTGGCGTACAGCAACAGTGGTCCCTGTCCATAAAGGTGGTGCCTCAATGGATCCTGGAAACTATCGCCCCATAAGCCTGACTAGCTTGGTCTGCAAAGCTATGGAAAGGCTCATCATGGACCTCATAAATAAAGATATTGGGGACCTACAGACACTGGATCCTACCCAGTTCGGCTTTGTTAAGGGCAGATCCTGCCTCTTAAACCTGGTTGATTTCTTTGAAACAGTCACCAAGGCCATTGACGAGGGGAAGGTGGTCCACACAGCCTACCTGGACCTCGCAAAAGCCTTCGATACAATACTCCACTCGGGCATTATAGATAAGCTCACCAGCTTAAATATAAACCCCTATGTCACCAGATGGATTGCAAACTGGCTCAAGGACAGAACCCACATGGTTAGAATTGCTGGAGCCATGTCAGACTCCAAACCAGTTACAAGTGGTGTCCCACAAGGCTCAGTCCTGGGACCTCTCTTGTTCGGTATATATTTCTCGGAGGTACAGGCCAACACGGAAGGACTGTGGCTGACCAAGTTTGCAGATGACTGCAAACTGGGTGCCATAATCGACTCTCCAGCCGACACAAGCATCCTCCAAAAGGGCCTCATAGAAACAGACAACTGGTGCCAGAGCCATGGCCTCAAGCTAAATGCCAAAAAGTGTATAGTCATCCCCTTTGGCAAAAACAAAGTGCCCACAAATTACCACATAGGTGGTAATCCATTAAGTACAGAAGAAGTAATTAGGGACCTGGGGACCCAAGTTGATAGCAATCTCTCATTTGACAACCACGTGGCCAAAGTGGTTAGAAAAACATTTTATATAGCCCACCTAATCATGAAGGGATTCACATCTAGATCAGGGAGGTCATCGTGCCTCTTTACTCATCCCTCATCAGGCCCATAATTGAGTACAATGCCCCTTTTGGGATGTACCTTACCAGACACCTGCAGCAACTGGAAAGACCCCAAAAGTACCTCACCAAGAGGATCAAAGGGCTCAAACAGATGCCATATGCTGCCCGGTTAAAGAAACTCCAGCTCTACTCAGTGGCATACTGCCTGTTCAGAGGCGATCTGTGCCTGACGATAAAGCCATGTCCAACCCGGAATTAATGGACATGCTGCACCTCAGAAAATCCAAATCCCATCGAGCTACGTGCTCGAGAGACTTGAACCTCAGCACTGAAATAAATAGGACATGCTGGAGGGACAGATTCATAACCCAGAGGCTCCCTTCACTCTGGAATAAAATCCCAGTCCAGGTTAGGCAGAGTCCCTCATTGACTCTCTTCAAGAGGAATCTTGATGAGTGGATGGGAGATCGTAGGTTTACCCTGGGTATCACTTCTGTGTTACTGTTAGACAGATGCACAGTATACTAACCTCGAAAAAGGGCATAGCAAAATAAATTTAAAATGGGTGGCGAAAGCCAAACACATTCTGGCTAGGCTTATAAATGCCCTAGGGCAGATAGCCTAGTATGAACCTATGAACCTATGAACCTATTATTTATGACTTTGTACAGCTGACTGTTACCTTCTCTTTATTCAGCCTAGTGAGTGGGACATCACTGTATATGATCTACTTTACATGATGTACCTCTATGTGCTTTCATTACATTACCATGGTGTATGCGACTATACTCCAGGGGACACTTGTGTATACATGGGTGATTTCACATGTTATATTCACTCATACTTACATTTTAGACCAGCTACACTACCCTCATTGACAAATATCAATTACTACATAATTTAAAATTAAAATAATAATGTTAACACTGCTTTCTCATGTAAAAATAAAGTGCTTGTTTTGGTACACAAACTGTGAATGCCTGCATGAAAAGCCAGGACTCTAACCACTACATTATCTCAGCATAAACATTCTAGCTGTATATTTTTATTTATCTCCTATGGAATGTTTGAGCAATACTGAGCAAAGGGCCATAATGCGTACACCTGATTAGCTATGCTTAAACATACCTTAGGATGTTAAAAAAATACATTTTATAAATCCATTTTATTTACATGTATCTGTACTCCTTGTCAGTGACAGCAAGGGGAATTGTAAAGGGACACATAGGGACAGATTTTAATTATTACTCTTACAAACTTAAGAAGTGTGACTATGGCTTTCTAGCAAATCACTGGCAAATCACTCAGGGTTTAAGTCAGAACATACTGACAGCCATTTGGGTTTCAACCTTCATACACTTCAGGAAATCCATGCTGATGCAAACCTTTTATTCTATTAACTTTCCGGGTTTGTAAGTGCAATATTTAAAAAGTGTCCTTATTTTTGTCCCTTTGTCCCCCCATTATTTATGGCTTTGTACTGCTTTCTTGCTCTAGGAGGTTGAGAGGTATGTGAGGCAGGCATCTGGGTATTCTGCAGAAACCTGTACAGTTGAGGGTTATGGCCATATGGCACTTTTACAATGACAGACATTTGGATTTCCATCTTCATACTCTTCAGGAAGTCCATGCTAATGCAAACCTTTTATTCTATCAACTTTCTGGGTTTGTAAGTGCAATATTTAAATAGTGCTCCTATTTTTGTGCCTTTGTCCCCCCATTATTTATGGCTTTGTACATCTTTCTTGCTCTAGGAAGTTGAGAGGTATGTGAGGCAGGCATCTGGGCATTCTACAGAAACCTGTACAGTTGAGGGCTATGACCATACAGCACTTTTGCAATGCAGGGGGTGTGTGACAGAACCTGTTACACATCCCATCCCCTGCATTGATGTCTTGCTCCCCTATCTATTTCAGTGTCTGCAGACACTGAAATACTCATTTTATTTTATTTCAGTGTCAACAGACACTGAAATGCTTTTAAAAAGTGCTGTTCGGCACTTTCTGAGTGCAGGGGGCATGTTAGATGTGTGTGCACTACCTAAACATGCCCCCTACACTCAGTAATGTTCATGTCCATTTAGCCTTAGCAGCAGTCTGCCTTCATGAATATGCAAGGCGTGTTTCTGTTAAAACTAAGGGTAAAATGACACGGTTCACTCCGTGCAAGAATAGCACTATTCCTGCATGAAATTTATTGAATCCAGGGGATTATCACCTCTTGTGAGGGTATTGACTAGCTGTTCCAACGCATTTGCATTGACAAAATCGAGGAATCTCTGGGCATTTGTGTTCTGGCATGACTAGTTCTTCCAATCTATGTTTGGGAAGTTAAAGTCACCCAGGATCAGGGTAAAGAGTTAAATATTGATAGATTCAAACAGGTCCAAATAGGCATAATGAGCATCCTGGATCATATTTGGGAGCCGGTAGCTAGCTATGATTTGACTAGGGGTCTTGTCAATGGTTAACTGCACCTAGAGTCTCTCCTGTGCGTCATACTGTTTGACCAGCCTGGAGGTGTGTATGTCTTTAATGTATACTGAAACTCCATCTCCTTTGGCTTTACTGCCCACAGTTTGGGGTCTGAATGTATGATAGGATGAGTAACCAGGCAAGGCTGGGGTGCTCTCCGCAGCTTTGAACCAGGTTTCTGTGACTGCACAGATGTCAGCATATTCCAGGGTTAAGAATGCTTGCAATGAGTGCAGTTTTATGTTTAGACTCCTAGCATTTAGCAGGGTGACCTTTAATTTGCTTGTTGTTGGAATGATTTATGTTGGTTTTATCAACCTCAGGACTTTTACTAAAAAAGGCACTGTGGGGGAGGCAAGACCCTTTGCCAGAAGCCTGAAGCCCAGGTGAGACAGATGCAGGCCATCTCTAGCAAAGCATCATGGTCTATCGATCATATCTTCCCTGGCTGTCAGGTACTGGATCTCCCTGGAATGACACCAGAAACTAAGCCAATTGTTAAAATCAATAATTTTCTGTTTGTACTGAGGCATCATTCTGGGTGACGGCAGAATGCTGCTTAAGGCTAGGGACATACCTGTCTGCAACACATAATCAGCGAGCTCAATTATGTCTCAGTTCATATAGCCCAGAGAGGTACGTCTCAAGTAATTTATGCCAACATGGACTATGACAGAGTCATAACAATACCTGTTGTTGAGAGACTTGAGTGCGTATGTGATATGGTGGATTCTGGCACCTGACAGACAACTAACCATGACTTTCTCCTTATCCAGCCTGGTGAGAGGAACATCTGTGTGTCTCACAATGGAGTGTCCTATGACTATATGTTGGGTTTATGGTGAAGCCTTAGTGCCTGTGAGAGACAGGTGTGTGGCCTATGCATGCTATGTGGTGTGGAAGGCTGTGGAGATCGCATGTGTTGTTGCCTCGGATGTCTCCTTTGTTTTTGTATGTTTATGTGGAGGACCTCTGCAGATGTTGGTGTGTGTTGTGTAGGTGTGAGTGCTGCTTGAGGTGTAGTGATTGTGTTGACAACCTTTTTGGTGCCAGATATACTGGCTTGAGGGGGGGACAGCATGGACTCTAGGTTCCTAGTGTAATTGCATCTGTCACAAATTGTGTTCCTAGGTGGTAGTAGTAGATGGTTGTCCGTGTACATGAGGCAGTTGCTACACTGTCTCAGGATACCCATATCAACCAGACTGGCAGGAGAAACTGAAGGAAATTATCCATCCATACTTGTCAGAATCTGAGGGAGAAAGGCCAGGGAGAACTAAGGGGTGGGCCTAAAGCCCAAGTGCTTAAACCAAAACTAAGAGCTTAGAATAACACTTAACAATGTAGGCAGGCTATAAATAAGCAGTAATAAATGCAACAGAAAAGATGCAGTTGAACCCTTTAGAGAACAAGCAGCAAGTAGCAGGAAAAAGCAAGATGAAGTAACAGAGTAGTAGGAAGAAACAGAAATACAGAAAAAATATAAGCAACTGAATAAAGTGTCCTTTTTTAATTTATATAAAGTGGAAAGGGAGAGAGCAGGAACAGAAGATAATTTAAGGTTAAGGGACTAAGGGGTTTAGCCTTCCCAAATGATCTCTGTATTAGCTAGAATGAGCTAATGAGATGGGACTGGGAGGAGTGCCCCAAATCAAATTTACAGTAGGGACGGGCAACTGCAAAAGCACCATCTTTAAAGAACGCCACAGTAGTTGGATGAGATGGTGGGAGAAAAAAATTTCAGCACAGATCAGAAAACAAAATCCGGTCAGTAAATATATGAATAATTCAGTCAAACAAAAATAAAGACAGTGTAGAACACTGAACAGTTAAAATTTCAGCACAGATTAAAAAACAAAATTCGGTCAGCAAATATATAAATAATTCAGTCAAGCAAAAATAAAGACAGTGCAGAACATTGAACAGTTAAAGTGTCAAAAAATATACTTATAGGTTCATAGATTAGTACTAGGCTAACTACCCTTGTGGGCCTTTTCAAGCCTAGCCAATTACCCCATGTGAAAATCAAACCCTGCACCTTGTGTCTATAAGGTAAACACCTTAACCATTATGCCATCCCACCTACTTATCAGCTCTATATTTCCAGATTGTTTGAGAAGCACTCTTAGTCAGGGACAAGATTTCAGCAATGTTACATAGCTTAGAGTGCTTCACACGTCACAGGCTATGCCACCCCTATTTGACAGCAATCATCCCCTTGTCCGGAATTAGTGGTAGTGATCGTGAACATATCCCGACTGATGGGCTAAAGTTGCCTGAATTATTTGACCCGCCTCTAATGTGGTGTAGGACATTGCAAATTTAGGTAGGCACAGAGCAGTCACTGCATATGGTGTGCACCACTCCTCACAATGTGAGGGTTATAGCCTGTTCTTTTTTAACTTTCCTTAGGTATTAACACTTTTTGACATAGGTGCCTTTCTGCCATCATCCATGCTCTAGCATGCTTCTTCTGTCAACAGGCTCATAGCCACTACCTTTTTTTAGTTGCATTTTGATTAAAGACATCCAAAACACCCAGATCCATCTTGCACCATGACTTTAGGGTAGTTGATTGCTCCTGTACCTATAACTTTGTCTTCAAATAGCTTACTATATAGTGTAACAGCCTGCTGGTTTTGTAGTATGGGAGAACAACAGTGGGTGGTTGAGGGGATAACACTGAAATATAGGGAAAAATGTCAATTTATTTTATTTTGCTTATTTATTTAATTTTGAAGGTAGGTGAACTGAATTATTAATAAACTTTGCAGTCATAGCATTGTTACATAAGAAGAAGCAAACATACGCTGTATCTGGCCATTGGTACAGATGGTAAAGGCTGTGAGCTGTGGTACAGGGTTTTATTCCCTCAGCCCTCACTGCCTACAGTGTGATCTTGAGCAAGTCACTTAACCAGATATTGCTCCTGGGTCACCCTTGAAAGGAGATTGTGTGCCTGTTTGGCTTACCTGATTAACAAATGGTAAATTTAAAGTAGTAGACACACACTGCAGTAAGATAACACAGTTTAAAGAGCAAAGAGAAATAATAAGCCAATTTTAAAAGAACTAATCCAGGAAATTAAAATTTATAATACCCACAACAAAATCAGTTACACTAATAATCTGCTCTGAAGAATGTAGTCTTGCATGGGTGAGAGAAGAGGGACACGGATGGAATAAGAAGAAGAAATTAGATGACCAACCTAGTGCATTTATTGCTTTATCAGTACTTTAAGCTGAGTAGTACAGGAGGACTGATGATGAACAGCACTGGGTGCTGAATTCTAAATGTAAGGTAGGAACATGCCTTGCAAGTGCAGGTTAGGGAACAGGCAGGGTTAGGAAAGCACTGGAAGAAGATAATAACGATCTAAGTGACCTGATGGATTGTTTGACAGCATTAACATTACATAAGGATCTGCAGACTGTCGTAGTCCAAGTTATAAAGCTTATATGTTAAGGTACTGATGAGGAAGGTGATTAGAAATCTGACTGGTAAACATCCAAACTGCTTGATTATTAAACAGTGATGACAGCTTCTAATAGTACTATAAAGCAGCAAATACACAGCTGAGCTGGAGTTTAAGTTATATGAGGATGTGGAGCTCATCAACATGAACTTGCTCTGTATAAACACACAGAGGCATGTGCATGTCTGTGCAAGCACACATTGCCTGGCTTGGTACACACATTTGAAGCTGTGGAATCATCACTGGCAGAATTTTGTTCCACAGCTAGTTATGGGATGGAACAAATATGGTGCTGAGGTATACTGTAATGGTAGCAATATCATTGTAGTAGTACATGCCAGCCAAATGCTGTTGGTTTGTTAGGTGCTACAAAAATCTGATCAGATGGACACTTGCACTTTGCAAGTGATAGTGATGATATACTCAAGACACGCATGTATATATTGCTGAAGTGTGGAATACGCTGATATATATATATATATATATATATATATATATATATATATACACACAACATGCCAGGCATGTGGGTGTATGACTGTTATGTATATGTGTGTCTGTGTGTTGATGTTAGACATGCTTCTGCCACAAGGTTTCAGACTATGCATATCTCTAGAGTATTATATCTTGAATGGTTGAAACATAAAATAATCAATACAAAACACAGACAAAAACATGCCAACTATTCATAACATTGACAGCACCATGCAACACAACAGAGTACATTAAATACTATCCATAACCCTACCACACATTCTGCTCAAATCTGCCTAAATAGTAATAGTGTCATGGAAAGGGCTTTTTTAAGGTAGGCTGAACACTGTAGTTAGAGGTAGGAACAGATTTAGGATTAAGATTAGGTTTAGCATGTATTACCAAAGTAGGCTGGGGGGGCTGCTCCACCTTAATAATGCATGCAGATACACCCCTGTCCTTACTTCTAATATGTGGCTTACCTTAAAGCAGTCCTTTCTATAACACAACAGAGCTCAGACACACATGCACACACACACACACACACACACACACACACACACACACACACACACACACACACACACACTCACTCACATGTGCACACTAAATCTATCCCCTTACCCTAACCATAAAGCAATCACACTTGCACACATACTAAATCTATCTCTTTACCTAATCCTTATCCTAGTCCCTCAAAAAACATGCACTCACAGAGAAAGTCCCAACCTAACCACTTACGTTTGTCAACCAACTGGAAGTCGTCCAAAACATTATTCACACAAATTACATTATTCACATAAATGAGTGTTGGCCAAGTGATTTGGAGTTGTAAATTAATCTCAGGAATGTTAACCCTCTTTACAGACACACACACACACACACACACACACACACACACACACACACACACACACACACACACACACACTCATACAGATATAGTAAGTAGGACAAAAATCAATAATATGCGCTTTAAGTTCCCATGCTGCTACAGTAACAAAGTGTAACACTTTGTTTTCCATGTTATATATCCTACATACATAACCAGATATGTAAAATATACATTATAGTTACTACATTAGAATTTATTTATTTATTTGCCTTTGTCTACTGGGAAAAGTCTGACTGGGCAAAACCCATTTTCATCAGATGCATGGAGAGAAAAGCTCTGCATTGCATATATTTGAATGAGTAAAATGTACTATTAAGACACTCAGGACTATATAACTTAGCAGGTGATCACCATGTTACATACACTATATAGTACTTAGCGCATGTTAAGCTAAGACAGATCGGTTGAACCTAGTATATACAGCATGTAAACATCACACACCAATCAAATAGTGAGCATTTTTTACAGAATGTATAGACAATCCCACTGCAAATTTTAGCACACAGACAACAAATTAGGCATATGTATATTTTATCCAAACAGTTAAATCACTTGAGCTTTTGACCTGCTGTATAATGTATAAATGTACAGTGAAGCAATAGAAACAGTGCAGAAACACCGCATCTCTATACAATACAGCACAATACAGTACAACATGATGCCTTACAATATGGTGCTATCCAACATAGCTCAATGTAGTACTGCACAATACGTGCCTTACTATGCAGTACAGTATCACAAAGATGAGTGGATGAAGAAAAGTGCAGCTCTGTACAGTATAGCATAGCATAGTACAGAACAAAATGATACCATACAATAGGGAACTACTCAGTATTCCGAATTTCAGTGCACCTTAGTACAGCTCAATAAAGTACAGCACAACATAACTCTTTAAGGTGCAATGCAGTACAGCACAATATAATTCCATACTGTAAATGTTAGACAGCACAATATACGTCATTGCAGTACAATACAGCACAGCACAGTATAACTTAATACCGTACAATACCGTACAGTACAGTATAACTCTAAATGGTACAATGCAGTACAGCACAATATAGCTCAATACAGTACAATACATTGCAGGAAAATATAACTCAATACAGTACAATGCAGTAGAGCACAATATAATTCCATACTGTACAATACTGGACAGCACAATATAAGTCAATATGGTACAATGCAGTACAGGACAGTATAACTCAATAAAGTACATTACAGAACAGCACAATATAACTCTATAAGGTGCAATGCAGTACAGCACAATATAATTCCATACTGTAAATATTAGATAGCACAATATAAGTCATTGCAGTATAATACAGCACAGCATACCGTACAATACAGTACAGCATAGTATAACTCTATATAGTACAATGCAGTACAGCACAATATAACTCAATACAGTGCAATTCCATACTGTACAATACTGGACAGCACAATATAAGTCAATATGGTACAATACAGTACAGGACAGTGTAACTCAATAGAGTACATCATAGTACAGCACAATATAACTCTATATGGTAGAATGCAGTACAGCACAATGTAACTAAATACAGTACAATATGTTACAGCACAATATAACTCTATACGGTACAGTATAGTGCAGCACAATATAATTCAATACAGTACAGCACAATATAATTCCAAACAGTACAATGCAGTACAGCACAATATAACTCTGTGAGGTACAATGCAGTACAGCACACTATAATTCCATACTGTACTACACTGGACAGCATAATATAAGTCAATACACTACAATACAGTACTGTACAGTATAACTAAATATAGTACAATATAGTACAGCACAATATAAATTATACAGCACAATATAACTTTATACTATATTAGTAGTTTATACTAGTTAAATAAATACTATATAATTCCATACTGTACAATACTGGACAGCACAATATAAGTCAATATGGTGCAATGCAGTACAGCACAGTATAACTCAATACAGTACAGCTCAATATAACTCCATAAGGTACTACAGTATGTAGTGCATCACAATATAACTCAATGCAGTACAATACGGAACAGCACAATATAACTCCTTATGGTACAGTACAGTACAGCACAATGTAACTGTAAGATTATGCTCAACAAGATATTAAGGTTGAATGTAACTTTGCTACAAATATGCAACATAAATAAGGAATAAGATAAAGCTTTCTTAAATGCAGAAACAGAGTTTAGTAATATGTGATTAGCATCCATACTAAATGACTGTGGCTTACAAAAATAAGGAACTTGCTTATGAGTGTATCACACATACGTCAAGAAAGCTGACTTCTAACAGACATGACAAGAATGTAATTTGCTTTCTTTAAAGAACTGACAGCAGGACATGATTTTCTAAGAAAGTTTAAAAATATGCTTTGCTAATCCACAAGGCGTTTCCTTGAAGACAGTTTACTTATCAGCATTTGCACAAGAACAGATGTGTCAGCATTTGTTCATCAAGGCAGTATCTTTCCAAAACCAAGGGGGGGTGTGTTTAACTAAAAAAAACATATAAAGTCTGTATTAAATCCAGTTATGTTAGGGGTACTGGTAGGGACACAATTGTCCTGAGGTAAATGTTATATCTCTCACATCATCTGTACTATATGAGAAGTAAAGTAGAACATTTTCTGAAGCTGTAACAGAAGTACGTGTGGTTTATTATAACAGTTATTGATTATTGCTCTTAAAGACAGTTGCTGCAAAGTATATTCTCTCATCAGTGTATATTCTGCAAGTTTCTGTATGCAATAGACTGTGAATGCAACTATAACCAGACTTTGATTTCAGCAGAATCCAGCCAACAAGACTGAGTGTCTTAAGAAGACTTCAAATCCATCACAGTAAGCATCAGAGTAACAGCACAGTGCTTAAGCACCTTAAAATGAAGTTTTCAATGGCAAGCCTACCTGCATTTGAACCTAAAATCTGCATTCAAACACAGAGGGAAGGGTAAGCCCTGCAGAGGGTTACTTCAGTCAAATTGCAGTAACTAACATTTGTACATATGTGTAAATCCTAAACAGAAGTATTCCAGTTTATGCAGCTTGCAGCAGTAAAGTTTTTTAGACATCTAAATCCAGTGAGACTAGTTCAGGAAAGTGCAGTGCCATAAATTCTCCAAGAAAAGGTGGATATCTACTTTCACAGCAGTCTGCTGCCTGTTGTGTTTCACCAGCTTCTCAAGTGACTTTGAAAAATTTCCAGCCATCAGCAACAACAGCCTGATCACCTGTTTTCTTGCTAACTGGTAAGACTTTTCTCTGTGTCACATTGTTTTAGTATGGATGCTATTAGACAGTTTGCATATTATTAGACAGTTTGGATATTAGCCAGTTTGGATGTTATTAGACAGTATGGATATTTTCAGACATAATTCAAGCAAATGTAAACCAAGCTTTAGTAAATTGTAATGTTGGTATACACAGCACATTAGTAAATGTAAAACATTAGGGCAGGTTGATAGTAAGGCATTATGAAAATGTATTACAATATTAGACTGGTATCTCAAAGAAAACCATGTGGAGTATGACAAATGTTTATTGTGTGATTCAAATGTTAAACAGTTACGTCCTGTCACCACATGTAAAAGGTTTATTTCAGAGTTACAACAGGAGTCAAATCAGTTACTGACAGGACCTCTAGTATATTTTGTTACAAAAGAATGTAATAAACTTCTAAGAGACAGACACAATGAGTTCAGGAAGTTTAGACAAATTATACAAACATTTTTTCAAAAGTTTATAAGAGTTTCAGATTCAGCAGAACAGGTTCCTGAGACATATCAGGCAGACCATGAGGAGACTCTTGAACAGCAGTTGCAAGATGAAGAAAATAGATTAGCTGAACTGACAGAGACTGACTTCTTACATACACTGAGAAAGAGCAGGAAACTACAGCTGATCTGTACAAAGGAGATATATTGTATAATATGTTTGTGTTTTGAAAATGGTTAAGCATACATGGTAGGATGGTAAAATACAAATCATTCTCAAACGTTTAAAACTTCCATTCAATTAAAGCAAGATATTTATCAGTACTACAGTAAAGTAGAGCGTATGACTGCCGTTCTCATAACATAGTCAAAAGGTAAACAAAACAGTTCTAGTGTATAAAAAGTAAATAAAAATAGTTAATAAGAGTAAAGATTTAAAATCACAACACTGACATGCTTGTATAAAGATTTAAAGTCACAAGACTGACATGCATGTATTTTCTTTTTATACAATGCACAACAATAACAGGCAGACAACAGCAAATATAAATAATGTAAATATAAAAGTGTTAGTTAAGCTAATATCTATTTTTTACATTTTTTTATAATTGTATAGTAACACCACACCAGTTAAAGTTCTGAATTTTAAAAAGAAATAAAATCACAGATGGTGTTAGTCAAACAGACTTTGCAAAATGAATGGCAGAGCAGTTAAATAAATAAAAAATACTGACATCAAAAGTTAAAAAATATGTAAGCTAATTGTAAAATAATGTTTAGTTTGCATAGTTATGCAAATCACAAATATAATACAAAGTGTTTTATAGCTGCATTTTACTAACAGATGATTAAAGGAAAAATGCTAAAAGGGTTAACTGAAATGTGAGCTCAGACCTTCCTAGACTGGATGAATAGTTACAGGAAATGTTGAGCAGATAAGATAAGAAACAAGACTGCTGGACAATTAGCTTGAGTTTTTCTAAAAAATGATTGTTATTAAAACATAATTGTTAAAATGTTCACATGCAACACTATTTGATAATTATAATAAAACATCACAATTGTGCATATATGTCACTGATAAAAAAACTCAGTTACATCAAGTATAGCCAACAGATGGGTTATAGTATACATACAGTTTAAATCAAGTATACAGGAGGGTAAAAATAACTACCACTAGTAGAAGTAGACAGCAAAGGCAACAGAAAAGAAAACAGCCAATCAAATCAGACAAAGGTCTATAGTTTAGTAACCTAATAAACAAATGTATAACCAAAGTGTTGGGCTGACATACATTATAAAGCAAATAAACAATACTGCAGTACTACAGGGGGAGGGGTACTTTCTCAGTTTTACACTGACTGTGTGAGCAGTATGTGTTGCAAAAGGGTTTAAAATAAAGCTACAGAGAAGAAATAATATCTCATTCCTTCTTGACAATACTCTTTCAGGAGGGAGGGAAAAATAGGTATTAGTGCATTAAAAATATTGGTAAACAGATTAAACCTAACAGGATAAGATATTTTACAAGTTGCTAATAGCTATCATTCTAGTTATTATTGTATTGTTTAATATTAAATTGTATTTACAACCTGTTAAACTGTAAAGCTATACAAGAGATGACTTAAAATTGCTTTATTAAAGCTGTACAAGCGAAAGTAAAGATATGTAAATATTGAGCAAGAATGGTCACTAATTTTAATATGTTTTTGGCAAGACAATGTGGGTATGCAAAAAGCTTAGTTGCTTCTGGTGGCAATTTCACTAGATACTTCTAAACAAACATAAGAATTTTCTAAGATTTAGCTTCATGTTAATGTTAAACCATGTTTAAAAAAAATTGGGTCCAGGATAGCTACTAGTTTGAAATGCATGAATAGCAAACAGTCTGTGTAAATACATACTGTACAGGATACATTGTAGTCAGTTCAAAAGTAATTTGTCAAGTTGTAATATTATCACTGATTTTAAGTTGTAATCTTATTGGTTACCCCAGTTAAAGGAAAATTATATTAAAATATTGCATTCATACAGCTAATGGACTAATATGTACATAACATTCTTTAGTATAAATATACTGAAATAATTGCATTCAAATATTTATTATCTAAGCCCAGTTCAGTACTTTATGTTCACTTCACTGTCAACCAAGATGTTAATGGACAGTTCAGAGACATGACCACAATGTTATGGTTACAATGACATTGAAACTTTATATTTTCAGCAGTGTATAAATGCTTGGAGTAGCACATAGTTTTTGCTTCTTATAGATATTAGTCTATCTCTAATCTTTTGATATAAAATAATCAATAAAAGTAAAGAGTTAATTCAACAGGTGCAAAGAGTTAATAAAAGAGTACTAAGTCATTAATTAAATTCTGTGATTGCAAAAGAATAAATAATCAAGTTAAAAAATAAAACTAAAGCAGACACAGCTCATAACTGATAAAATATTTTCACAGAATGGTCTGTAAAAGAAAAAGTTGTTAAAAATATTCAGTTTTAGTAGTAATACTTTATATAATTGTATTAACTATGTAAAATTGCATTTTGACTTGCATCAAAAGAAGACTAAAGATTTTGTTACTTAATGTGTTTTCTATAAAAAATAAAAAGAGGAAATTGTAAGATTATGCTCAACAAGATATTAAGGTTGAATGTAACTTTGCTACACATATGCAACATAAATAAGGAATAAGATAAAGCTTTCTTAAATGCAGAAACAGAGTTTAGTAATATGTGATTAGCATTCATACTAAATGGCTGTGGCTTAAAAAAATAAGGAACTTGCTTGTGAGTGTATTACACACACACATCAAGAAAGCTGACTTCTTACAGACATGACAAAAATGTAATTTGCTTTCTTTAAAGAACTGACAACAGGACATGTTTTCTAAGAAAGTTTAAAAATATGCTTTTCTAATCCACAAGGTGTTTCCTTGAAGACAGTTTACTTATCAGCATTCACACAAGAACAGATGTGTCAGCATTTGCGTCATCAAGGCAGTGGGCCGGATTCATGAAGGCTTGCACGGAGTCTAAGAGTAGATTAAGACTCCAGCAAGCCAACATGTCCGCCGAGCGATCCAGGAACAGCTGTCAGGGGCATGCAACTGAGCTCTCTAAAGTAGTCCTACACAGACAGGGCTGGGATATACAAATTACCTCAATTGCAGGTGAAAGCCATGCAAATGAGGTAAATTTGCGATCCAGGAAACCCGAACCTGTCCGAGTAGGAGTAGTGTTATCTGCAAAAATGTACTCAGTTGATAACTGAGTATGGTTTTGCAAATAGCAAAATGGAGCTGGTGTCAGCAGTAAAAAAAGCATGCATTCACAGGAGGAAGCATGCTAATGGCCAAAAATATGGCCATTGCCAATGGGAAGTGATGCAAAATAAAAATAAAAATGATTTTTTTTTAATCCCGATGTCCGAGGTTTAACCGTAGTGCAGCGCCGCGCAAATGCGCTGCGCCCTAAAGAGCAGAAAATTAATAATTAAGATCCACAAATGTGGATTTCATAGCTAAAATGAATTTACAATGCAAGGGAATGACAGGCTGAAGACAACATGGCCACCAAGTAGAGGTTGCTAAGGAGGGAAGCTCAGTCTATGAGATGTAACAAAGCATTAGTAGGCAATCCTATGCAAATGAGAGTTATGATAGTGAATCGCAAGTTCACACAGCAAATGAGCACAGTCAGTGGAGTGTAGGAGTAGGATAAGGGGAGTAACAGAGTAGAAGATAGATGACATCATGAGGGGGTATGTATGAAAGGAGTGCAGCTCATTGGAGCAGAGTAGCATGTGTCAGCTTACATTTACATAATAGTGAAAGAGGTGTGTCAACAGGTAGGCCAGGTAAAGTCAGGAAATCGAAGGTATATGCTATGGATAACACCAAAGTTTCTTGCTGAGCGTGCATGCGCACGTGTGTGTGCCAGTAAACCCGAGTAAGACAGTGTGTGCGCGTGTAAGCGTGTGTGCATGCATGTAGTCATGAGTAAGCATATGTAAGGCTGTGTAAACAGTTGTAAGCATGTTTGCACCTGTGTGCGCATGTTTTAACAAGAATAAGCAAGTTTTAGTCCGTGTAAGCATGTGTGAGCTGTTGTGCATGTGTTTGCACTTGTTTGCATGGCGCTGTCCCCTGAGGAAACAGAAAGGGAAAAGGAAGCACAACAAATAGTAGGAAGTTAACCAGGGAGTACTAGCAGAGCTAGCAGGTGAAAACAATCAGAATCAGCCAATTACACAGGCATTACACCAGCCCAGCCCAGCACTTAAAACACAGCAAAAAACCTTCCAGTATGTTTTCTCAGACACACTGCAACACTGCAGTAAGCTAATAGAAGTGAAAACTGAAAAAGCTTTACTGAGACAAAGAAATGTTAGGGGCTGCCATTGCTGTCATAAGGCGACATATGCAACATGCTGAGGGTGGTGACAATGCAAATGCTACTGAGCAACCCACAGTGAGGAGACGGAGAAGAGTGTACAGACCCAGGGTAACCTACCAGGGGCTACATGAGCTGGAGATAGTGGAGCGCTATAGAGTGGACAGAGCCCTCACGCAGCAAATTGTTGAGCTGTACAGGCCATGCCTCACACACAGAACCAACAGAGGGGAACCCATCCCAGTGGAAACCAAGGTATGTGTTGGCCTAAGAATATTAGCAACAGGTACCTTCCAGAGACCAACTGGTGATATGATGGGGATTTCACAGGCATCAGCATCTAGGGTACTGCACCAGTTCCTGAAAGCCATGGCAGCACATGTCGGTGATCATGTATATTTCCCCAATTCCTGTGAGGTATTGGCCAGCAATATGCGTCTCTTCCAGCAAATAGTGGAATACCCTGAGGTAGTGGGTGCAATAGACTGCACGCACATTCACATCAAAGCACCAGCCGGTGAGCGGGGTAGGGTTACCCCTCCATCAACTGCCAGGTCGTGTGTGATGCCTGGGGCATAATAATGAATGTGTGTGCTGGCTGCCCTGGAAGCTACCATGACTCCCTTATCTGGCATCTGACACAGCTGTACCAGTCATTTGCCAATGGGGACATCCCTCATGGCCACCTAGTGGGGGATGCTGGATATGCACTTGAGCCATGGCTGATGACACCCATCAGAAATGCACACACACTTGAACAGGAATGCCATAATGAGGCACACGCACAAACACGAAATGTAATCGAGCGTGTGTTTGGGCTGCTCAAGTCACGGTTCCGGTGCCTGGACACATCTGGTGGAAACTTGCAGTACTCATCAACTACATGTACCCAAATAGTCATGGTATGTGCTATGCTACACAATATGATCCTGCGAAAACAGCTGCAGCAGGAGCAGCATAGGGCCAGGCACAACAGTCCCCCACCATTGCCAAAGCCATCACAGGCAGAGCGTGACTCGGAGGAGGAACAACCTGAGCCTGCCCCAGTAGGCAGAAGGAGACGTGCCCAGTATGCCTTGGCCTTGGCAAAGAGGCAACACATAGCATATACACTGGCTCAGTAGGAACCCTGGAAATGATACCTCTCTCCGACTCGCACATATAGTAAAAGCGATGACTAACTTGACACTACCTGTTAACAAACATGTATAGGGAGTGTAAAATATGCATCCGACATAGGCAGCCCTGCAGCACCACCTGAGGCATTATTGCTATGTGTTAAGCAATATAAAGCACTGCTAAACAGCTCTCACCACTATTTAGTATATGTGAACAAAATTGCACACACTAAGTAGCACAACTACAGGCAATGTTCAGCAATATTGTGCACTGTCCAGCAATGTTGGGCAACATTGAGCAATGTTGTGCAAGTCTGATCAAATGTGGGTATAGCTCATCAAAAGCAGGTAAACAAGTTCATATTTGCTTCACTATTCTTGAAGCAGTCTGTTCTGCCATGTATGAAAATATGAAGCAGTGACAGTCCTCAAACCCAGGATACAGTGCACTATAGTCAGAAAACAGAACCACTAAACCATGACAGTATGTCAATGGTCAGCTTGCATGAAAAAATGTTGATAAGTCAATGCTAAGTATCTAATGGAAACCTTGCATGCATAGCATAATCCCTGTCAAGTCAAGACACAAAGGTGAGGCCTGCAGTAATAATAGAACCTGATATTCAACACACATATAGTATAAATGTTAATATTGGTAATGTTCACACACATCAACAAACGTAGTGGACCTCAGACAGCAACATACTGCAAGGTCACACTGGGCATGCTCACACACTTGAAACTATGAGACAAATGTCAGGCAACAAAACACTGAAAGTCTGAACTGGGCATGCTCACACACTTAGGTAAAGATTGAGTACAGCAGTGGGCCACACATATCCCACAGTTGCAAGTGTCAACCCAGGAACCTCGCACTATTCACCAATCCACCATGTGCACACAGTGATATGACAACAGACACAATATAAAATAGTGAAATACTGTCACAATCAAATATGTAATGCAGAAACCTAGGTTGTTCATAGGAAGTGGTAAAGCAAAGAAGAAACAAAACCTGCAATCAGTACCATCACTGAACAATGTGCATCCTGAACATTAGCATAGGTTCAGAGGTTGACACTAGGCTATCTGCCCTAGGGTATGTAGAAGCCTAGCCACAGTGTGTTTGTAGTCTGCAATCATGCTAGATCAGTAGACTGTGCCTGTCAATAGTAGGTCACACAAGATATCTCACATATGTTCATATCATTCTGCCTCTGTCTAGCAAGGACCCATAACATATCCCAGGGCTAAACATATGATCACCCATCCACCTGTGAAGATGTCACCTGTAGGTGTTCAGCGTGGGCCTGTGCATACTGTGATCACATTCCCAAGTGAGTGGAGCCTCTGTGATGGTAATATTCCCCTCCAGTATGTCCTATTAACATCATTGCTCATGTACCTGTCCCTGGAGCATGTAGCTATAAGGGACTTTGATATCCTCACATGGAGCCTGTCCATCAATGCTGTGATGGACATGGCATCAAAGAAAAGGCACAGACTGCATCCAAGTAGGCAGTAAGCAACTGAGGAGAGCTGGGGGTCACCATAGCCAAACTGTGCATACCATCTGTGTGAGTCCCCAGATCCACGTGGTATGTAAATCAGTGTACATTCCAGTTGCTGCAGGTGTTGGGTAAGGTAAATCCGAAATGGGCCATTGTATCCAAGCATGTGCCAGATAACTACAGGGTCACAATGACCCCACCTGATCTGGATGTAAAACTGTATGGGATAAAGTTGCCTAAATAGAAGGTGTGTCCAACGACATTGGCAACGTGAATGTCAAAGTCAAGAGTAATAAGTATTCATGTCCACAAATCACAAACCACACACACTATATGTGATGTATCATCACCTATGTGGTAATGTGTGTGCACGATGTTACTACCAAAGGTGATGACTATGCATCTAAGGTAGCTGTAGGCCATGGCTCTGGCACCAGTCAGCCATCTCTGTGAGACCCTTTCTGAGGATGCCTGTGCCAGCTGTGGAGTCGAATATGGCACACAGTTTGCAGCCATCTGCAAACATGGTCATCCATATTCCCCCTGTGTTAGCCAGTATGTATCAGAAATATATACAGAACAAGAGAGGTCCCAAGACTGAGCCCTGTGGGATGCCACGTGTAACTGGTGTATAGTCAGACATGGCACCTGCAATACTGACCATGTGTGTGCTATCCATGATCCAGTTAGCAATCCAGATTGTGACATATGTGTAGATATTGAATCTGGTGATCTAATGTGTAAAGGCCAAGTGGGGTATTGTGTAGAAGTGGTGTGCGAGCTCCAGATAGGCTGTGTGGACAACCCTGTGTACATCTATGGACCTATTAACTGTTTAAGGACATCAAACATCTGCAAGAGGCAAGATATGCCCACAACAACACCAAATTGTGTAGGATCCAGTGTCTGTAGGTTCACAATGTGTATGTGTATGTGTTCCATGATGATACACTCCATAGCATAGCAGACCAGGATAGTTAGGCATATATTGTGATAATGTCCAGGGTCCCTTGTGGCACCAGCACTGTGTAGCGGGTACACTGTAGCTGTACGCCATTCCAAGAGTACACATCCTGTAGTAACTGTGATATTGAACAGTGACATAATGTGAGTGTGAAGTTTGTCATGAATCTCATGTATGCCACAGTCTGGGACACTATCTGGTCCCACTGATGCTGTGTTGTTTGCTATGGAGAGGGCAGAACACACATGTTCATCTGTGATGTCAGGGAGGCTACACCCTGTCGTGATGGACATGTGCACTGCAGGGGGGATGGTGGGGAAACATTTCCACTAAACCTGTTGTCCAGGATGTTCGCAATGTCAGTGGGTTCACTGTATCATTTGTAATTATGCAGTAACTCACAGCATATCTGTGAGTTCCTACACAGGTCCCTGACATAACTAAATAAGGCATTGTGATTGTCCACAGTGTCTGTTGCAAGTGTCTGTTAGAAGTGGGTCTTAGATGATTGTAGCTATACCATAGTACTGATCAGAGATGCCTTCCAGATTGTGATTGTGCTCCATAATGTAGTGGCCTCCTCCTGTCCATGTACAGCTCAGTAATGGCCGTGGTCCAGTTGACAGGTCCCCTGCCTTTGGAGGAGTGAGTCTTGTAGTTATCTGGGATAGCATGATCCATGAATTCCAGTAGTTGTCCATACAATGTGCTTGTAAAGTATGTAGTTGTCTGAGCCATAAGTAACACTGTCCCAGGGTCATTGAGGGATACCACCTCAGTTTGTACAAGTGTGATGTTTGGTCATGAGAAGTATGTGTGTGTGTATGGGATATGTATGTCTAGTGAGATGAATGTATGTTCCGACCTTAACAGTTACATGTATACCTCTGTTGTGGAACATAGAGTCCCCATGTGTGTGATGATCAGGTACCCCATGTATAACCCCCTGTGGGTGTGGTGACCAGGTCTGCCCTAGCATTTGAGTGTAACAATCTTAGCAACTGTTGTGCTAAGGTGTCACTGCATGAGTAGTATACCCAGTCAATGTTTGTGTATTTGAAGTCACACAATATAATGGTGTTTGTTGAGACCTTCACATTCCCCAGTGTTCCCAGGAATAATGACTGTTGTGCCTATGTTTGGGAGTGTGGACTGTAACAGTCTACAAACTGAAATGCAGTTTTGACCACTCTCAGTTGCACATGTACGTCCCCCAATGCTTTGTGTACTGCTACCAACCTGGAGGTGTGTGTATGAATGATGTATATGGAATCCCCCTATTGTTGTTGTCCAGACCGATTCCTGTGTCTGAAAACCATGGTATGACGTAAAACATGTTAGTGCTGCTGTGCTTTTGTGAGCCTGAACCAGGTGTTTGTTACTGCACATATATTGACAGATGCCATACTGATGTGAGTCCTGAGTGCATGCATTCTGAGGGTTAGACATCAGTTGTTGAGCACCATCACTATCCATTTCCTGTACCCTGTAACTTCTATGGCTGTGGTTATGTCATCTGACCCTCACTTCAAGCAGCCACTATGTGTGTGTCAAGAGCCTAAGGCAGTCTGTGAAAGCTTAGGGGTGACAGCTGCATGGCGTCCATAGCGAATGTACATGGCATGTTGAGCATGTAATCCCAGGCTGACAGACACTGGATCCCCTGTGAATGACAACAATATGTTAGGCAACTGTTAGAACTGATCATGTAATCTGTATACTGTGACATAGTACTTGGTGAGGGTAAGATGCTACACAAGGTCAGGGTCATACTGTCCTGGCCTACATGATCAGAGAGCCCATCTATGTCTCTTGTCATGTAGTCCATGGAGGAATGTCTGTGGGTCTACACACCAGAATGCTCAATGATGGAGCCATATTTGTACTTCCAGTGGACTGACAACAGTGCATGTGTCATGTGGCACTTCCTGGCACCTGGCACACAGCACAAAGTGAACTTCACCTTGTTCAGCCTGGTGAGTGGGATGTCAGTGTGACCGACAATTACACTCATCTAATACAGTTGTATGAGGTGTGTTGTGTAGGCCTACGGGCAGTGACTGTGTGGCACAATGTCTTTGTGAACTATGTGATGATATGTGTGTATGGTTGTGTGTTAGCAGTCGTTTGTGTGTCTGCTTTGGATGTCTCAGCTGCTTAGGCGGAGTACAATTAGATGCTCCAAGTATGTCACTGTGTGCCAATGTATACGGTTTGCTGTTGTCATAGGTGCATGTGTGACTGTATTTGTGGTGTGTGTGGTTACCTTTACCACTCGATAGTAAAGTGTGCCAGTCATGGCTTGTGAGAGCTCAGCCTCCTGTCCGTCTATACAGTTGCACCTCTCACAGATATCTGAGTTTGTTGGTAGGGGGACAGTGTTACCTGTGTACAAAAGGCAGTTGTAACAATGCGTCAGAATTCCAATATGCACCAGCTGTACTGGAGAGTACACACAAAACTGACCTTTGGACATGCCAGGATATGATGATGACATACACTGTCGACTGATCACAAAGGATCAGTAGTGTGTCAAGTGTGTAAAAGAGTATAACAGGGTTTTAGTGTTCAGGTTTGTTGTTGCTGTGGAAAGATAATCTGCAAAGGAGTACAGACAGAAACATTACACCTCCTTTAGCTAGGTGAGACATATCGATGTACAGTCATAAATGTCCTCAGTCAGGGTCAACTGTACCTGACTGACAATGTCAACATCCTGTCAGACAGGCCCATACATACATACCCACCTCCCAGTGACAAAAGGCCATAACATCATACCAGGAGATATCACATGTAGCATGTGTAAACTGGTCCCCACAATGCCAAATGAATCCCATCATATGGATAACAATGTTTCCCCATATGTGTCATAAGTGAATGACAGGACAAACAGACACTGCACCCGAACAGTCTGTTGAGCCTCACACTCTCTACAGGATCTTACACCGTTGAATGTGTTACAGCAACATGTGGCACACCCCACAAGTGTTGGCGCACAACACGCCATGGGAACTATATTCCTATAAGCCTACGAAGTCTGAAATGCTAGTCCATGGAGTCCATCATGATTGCAGTCAGGAACAGAGATATTGTAAATCGACAAACACACAACACAAACATCTGTGATATGTTAATGAGCACATCATGTTCCCCAAACCTGCTAGATATCTTGTAAGGCAGCCACCCACGACAAACATCACTGACAGGAGCAACACAGGTCCCACATAGACCTTGAATAGCCCTTTACCAACATCACAGACACATGTGGTATCCACAAAACCTACAATCCATGCATGAATATGTATTGTCATATGAAGGAATGGTAATATGTCCACAGATAGATCACACCAGGTATGAATTGTGTATTCCTGTTCAAGATGTTCACACCTGCTGACCCACAAAGTTCATTTGTGGGATTGCATAACACTACGTGCACACACATAACCATATCCAGTCTGATGTCAGCAACCTACAAACATAGCATGTGAATAAAGACCACACAGTAAATCATGTAGCGCATCGTGTTAATGCGTATCTCACTTGTATCATAACATAGTTAGGTAGGGGGTTGAATTCTGCAATTGCTGAGTGTGTGGGGGTGTGCGTATGTGTGTGTGATTTCCTTTGAGAGGAGTAGCCTTTTTGGAGACTGTGGAAACACATTAGGAGTGGTGAATACCTCTTTGTCAAGTGTGATGATGTCAGCATCCTACAAATAGAGCTTTTGAAATGAATGCACCCAGTAAAGCAAATAGCATGTCGTGTTAATGCGTATCTCACTAGTGTCATAACATAATCAGGTAGGGATTTGAGTCCTGCAAACGCCAAGTGTGTGTGGGGAGGGGGAGTTGTGTGCATGTGCATGTGTATGATTTCCTTTATGAAGAGTGGTCTTTTTGGAGACTGTGGAAACACATTTTAAAAGAGGTACATCCCTCTTTGGTAAGTCTGATGATGTCAGCATCCTACAAATATTCAAGGAGAACAGAAAAAACCCAGTAATGCAAATAGCATGCTGTGATAATGCGTATCTCTCCAGTAGCATAACATCATTAGGTAGGGGTTTGAATTCCTGTGAATGTGTGTGTGAGACTGCCTTTGAGAGGAGTGGCCTTTTTGAAGACTGTGGAAATACATTAGGAGTGGTGAATCCCTCTTTGCCAAGTGTGATGATGTCAGCATCCTACAAATAGAGCTTTGGAAAAAAGTGCTCCCAGTAAAGCAAATAGTGCGTCATGTTAACGCGTATCATAACAGTTAGGGGTTGAGTCCTGCAAATGCCAAGTGTGTGTGTGTGTGTGGGGGGGGGGGGGGTATGTGTTTGATTTCCTTTGTGAGGAGTGGCCTTTTTGGAGACTGAGGAAACACATTTTAAATGAGGTACATGTCTCTTTGGTAAGTCTGATGATGTCAGCATCCTACAAATATTCAAGGAGAATAGAAAACACCCAGTATTGCAAATAGCATGCTGTGTTAATGGGTATCTCTCCAGTAGCATAACATTGTTAGGTAGGGGTTTGAATCCTGCAAATGCTGAGTGTGTGTGCCACAGGTGGTCAATGCAGTGTGGGTTTTGCTTTTACTACAGTATGACATATGTTTCAAACAGTATATGCATTGCACACATCGGGTATCAGCGTGTCAAATAGATTTGTGTACATGTGACCTCAATCAGTACATAGGTGTGAAGCCTGCATACTACATGAATACATTTGTAACCTTCGACAGATTGTGCCGCTGCTTCTCAGATCATAGGCCACATATGTATGTCTGCGTCAAGACTGGCCAATGTAGTGACCCGTGGCCAAGGACATCCCTGCCACACACATCCATGACATGTACTGTAGAGTACTGTGAGTGAGGGTAATTGCTGGGGTATATGTCAGACATGTTCATACACAACAACGACTGGCAATAATGGACAGTCATGATAGGTGTGCACCAGCCCTGTGGATATGCAGTTATGTGAAACACTGAGGGACCCCACAATACCTATGGATATGTGGATACCAAGGGACAGATGACATAACACGTGTCTGTCTGTACACATTGGTACCCAACATACATGTTTGGGGCTACCGCCTATGTGGTACTGTGGGGATAGTATGTATAGTAAATGTGGATGACCATGCCATAGACGGCGTACTGCTATATAGCATGTATTGGACAGCAGGTATCTGTCTGTATGATACCCTTGTGTAGGATATGCGTCCCATCCGGGGAATGCAGTGTAGGCCAATGCATGCATTACCAGATGTGGATGGACATATCCCTACTATATTTGCATGTACTGAAGAGGGCTTTATGCCACACAGGTGTGGTCCCAGGAACGTGTGGTGGACAATACCACTGGTTACTGTCATAGTATAGTACTGGAAGGATCCAACTGTTACTGAGTTCCCTACAACTCTGAGTCTATTGTCAGGACATAATCTAATGATTGGTTATAGTCATGCTGTTGAGGTGGTGTACACTGCCAGACTGCAGATCATTGACAGATATCAATGGTATCACCCACAGCATAGTGCCAACCCATGTCATACACACATGTGTACCCATGTTAGTACATATCTGTAGTAGAATGCATACTGGCCATCGAAAGATACCATGAGATGTTAACAATGTGTAGAACAGGGTATGTCACACATCTCACATGTCTACTATGCACATACATGCAGACAGTGCACACACACCAGGTTCACAGATGTACACCTGCTAATTTGTAATGCACACATCACACACATACTGTCCACTCACTAACACATGCTGTCAACACTGTACACTTCATCCAAGTGGCACATGGGTGGACACTACATACTCAGACCAAACACTGGTGTAAATAATGCTACAATGACTATCAGAGCTGTGATGCATAATGCCTGCTCAGATATACCTACAAGGATATCAGTACACCCTCCTGTTGGCAACTTGCTACTATTGCTACACTGCTATTATGTCACCCTGTGCATCAGAACCATGTTAGCCTATTCCTGCATCAATGTGACAGATGACAGGAGGTGGCACAGGTGTCATCATATGCACAGGGTGTGTTGTAGGTTTGCCAGAGCCTGACATTGACCCATCCAATCGGCGTGTGTGTGTGTGTGTGTGTGTGTGTGTGTGTGTGTGTGTGTGTGTGTGTGTGTGTGTGTGTGTGAGGGACAACAGTACTGCATGGGCCAGTGTTGATGTAATGTGTGTGTATGTGTGAGCCCTAGTTGTATGGTAAATGTTTGTGTGTCTGCATGCACACAACTCCACCATGTGGCTGCCATATACGGGCGGTTGTGGGACAGCCACAGACTGTACCTGCTAGGCCATATATATCACTGTCTCCAGCCACGGACACCTTACCTGTGCCTAGCAGGGGTGCTATGGGCAGTATCGGGTACCAACCCTGACTGGGTGCTATCATCAGAGACAGAGGTATGATAACTGGACCCATGTCCACATGGTCTAGTAGGACAGTCAATGGACATGCCAGCCCCAGCATTGCTGGGGCTGGTACTGCCACTACGGGAGCGGCTGTGATCTGTGGTCTGTCCGCGACGAATGCCAGCTGATGCTGTTGCTGGCATGCGTCCGCATCGGCCTCTCATCCTACCCGCATGGTCCTGGCTCATGGCTAGCACATTGTGGAGGACATCTAATGTCTCCCTCCAGTGCAATGGCTATCAATGACCTCGGTGTAATTCCAGATGGCACCGGCAAGGTCACGGATGCTGTCATTGATAGCAGTGTAATGGGCCCTCTACGCCCTTAGTCCCTGTCGGGTGTACCGTTCCATACGTGCCTGTGCCTGCATTACAGCCCGGAACATACTGGAGGATGTAATACCTCCGGGGGCATGTCTGCCAGGGGCAGTACGACCAGTGGTGCTCCCCCGAGAACCCCTGGACATCCACCTATGTGGTACCGTTCTGGTAATATGGCTATGGCTGCTGTGAGCGGATGCAAGTGCCATAGGTACCTCACTCTCCTGGTCAATGCCAACTGTATGCTGTCCCTCAGCTACGACCATTGGTGACGAGGGATGTATTAGCAGTACATTTACTGCACTGTTATAACTTGTTGATACTTGTGAACCTCTGCTATGTCTGAAAAAACAAAAAAACAAAAAAAAAATCTTGCTTTTTTCCCACTTTTCTGAGATTTAAAAAAGTTCAGTTACAGGCTTGCTGTTCTTGAACTGTTTGTAAGTTTCTGTGAGGCCATTTTTTGCTTGGGCTAAAGGGAAGTCTCTCTGTTGATCAGTGGCAGTGAAAAACATTGAGCAGCCTGCCTGCCCCTGTGGGAGTGGTTACTGACTTGAAACTGTAGTTTTATTGGCCATTTTGGGTCAATTCCAAAACTCCTTCATCTTCCTCTCTTAAAACCTGGTTGCCTCGTGGTTTTGACATCTTTTCAGGCTTGTTGGCTGTTGGTGAAGCACCCACCAAGAGGAGAAAATGCTGAGAGAAGAAAGGAGCCACTTTTGAGATTTTAAGTATTTTTCCTCTGTTTATTTGCTAAGTTTTTCTGCATAGCCGCCTATTTTTAGCATTTTCTGGCTTGTTAAACTTGATTTCTGCATTAGTAAGTGTATTTAGAGCACAACCTAGAGCTGTTTACTGAATTTCCTGATTGCACTTATTTTTAAAATTGTTTTTTTCTCAAAACTTGCATTTTATCTGTCTTTGGCCTAGCACTCTTGTGTGGGGTCATTTACTGCACTGTTATAACTTGTTGATACTTGTGAACCTCTGCTATCTCTGAAAAAACAAAAAAACAAAAAAATCTTGCTTTTTTCCCACTTTTCTGAGATTTAAAAAAATTCAGTTACAGGCTTGCTGTTCTTGAACTGTTTGTAAGTTTCTGTGAGGCCATTTTTTGCTTCGGCTAAAGGGAATTCTCTCTGTTGATCAGTGGAAGTGAAAAACATTGAGCAGCCTGCCTGCCCCTGTGGGAGTGGTTACTGACTTGAAACTGTAGTTTTATTGGCCATTTTTGGTCAATTCCAAAACTCCTTCAACTTCCTGTCTTAAAACCTGGTTGCCTCATGGTTTTGGCATCTTTTCAGGCTTGCTGGCTGTTGGTGAAGCACCCACCAAGAGGAGAAAACGCTGAGAGAAGAAAGGAGCCACTTTTGAAATTTTAAGTATTTTTCCGCTGTTTATTTGCTAAGTTTTTCTGCATAGCCACCTATTTTGAGCATTTTCTGGCTTGTTAAATTTGATTTCTGCATTAGTAACTGTATTTAGAGCACAACCTAGAGATGTTTACTGAATTTCCTGTTTGCACTTATTTTTAAAATCGTTTTTTTCTCAAAACTTGCATTTTATCTGTCTTTGGCCTAGCACTCTTGTGTGGGGTCATTTACTGCACTGTTATAACTTGTTGATACTTGTGAACCTCTGCTATCTCTGAAAAAACAAAAACAAAAAATCTTGCTTTTTCCCACTTTTCTGAGATTTAAAAAAGTTCAGTTACAGGCTTGCTGTTCTTGAACTGTTTGTAAGTTTCTGTGAGGCCATTTTTTGCTTGGGCTAAAGGGAAGTCTCTCTGTTGATCAGTGGCAGTGAAAAACATTGAGCAGCCTGCCTGCCCCTGTGGGAGAGGTTACTGACTTGAAACTGTAGTTTTATTGGCCATTTTGGGTCAATTCCAAAACTCTTTCATCTTCTTCTCTTAAAACCCTCTTTTGCGCGGTTTTGCGCGTTTTTGTGCATAGTGCAACAGCGGGCAGCGGCGCCTAATTGGGTTTAAACTATTCCTGGCTCCACAAAGTCTGCTCTTCACTTTTTCCCTTAGAACTGCTCTATCTCTCAATTTAAACACCATATCCTCATTCTAAGGCCCTTTACTGGTCCAATTAAGTAATCCTACAAGTTAGCACTATTAAACCATAAGCACTACTTACTCTTATACTTTCTACGATAACCCTGTCCTCTATTGGTCCGTCTTAAATTCAGTTTCCCTATATTACTCTAGCATGTCCAAAGGTCAGTCAATGGTTTCCTCTCCAGTACAGCTGGTGAATCTGGGAATTTTGAGGCAATGTTACAACTGTCTCATGTACACGGACAACACTCTCCTCCACCAAACAGGTTCAAATATATGTGAGAGATGCAACTATTTAGCCAAACTGGAGGCTGAGCTCTCTCATCTCAAAACTGGTGTAACCAGTCAGGAGGAGAAGGTAACCTCACACAACACAATTCCAGTATCACATAGTCCCACCACATCAGCGAACCAAACACATAAATACACAAAAACATACTTGGAGGCTCTAAATAAAAATCTACCTAAGCAACAGAGACCTCCAAAGCAGACATCCAAGCAAACGCTACCTCAAAACAAAACACACACAACACATAACCCACAAAGTCAGTGTGCCAGCAGCCACAGCCCTTAAGGCTGAATAACACACCTGATACTCTTGTAATAGGTGACTCTATTGTCAGACACACTGACGTCCCGCTCACAAGGCTGAATAAAGAGAAGGTCACGGTGAGCTGCCTGTCGGGTGCTAGGATCCGCCACATAACGCAAGCACTCAGGTCACTCCAAAGCAAATACAAATATGACTCAGTCATTGTACATGCTGGTGTGAATGACCTGAGACGTACCTCCCTGGACTACATGAAAAGAGACATAGAGGAGCTCTCTGATCATGTAGCCCAGGCTGGTATGACCCTGACCTTGAGCAGCATCTTACCCTCACCTAGAATGATACCACAGTACAAAGACAAAATGATCGATTTTAACAATTGGCTAAAATTTTGGTGTCATTCAAAGGGGATCCAGTGGCTGTCAGCCTGGGATGACATGCTCGACAAGCCACGTTGCTTCGCTAGGGACGGCTTGCACCTGTCACCACTGGGCTTTTGGATATTGGCAAAGGCTCTTGCCACCCCCATAGTGCCTTTTTTAGGCAAGGCTCAAAAGTCAAACCCACCCCCATAGACAGCACAAGGAACAAGAAACTAAGGGTAATGCTGCTAAACGCCAGAAGTCTTAACCTCAAGATGCACGCACTCATAGCTCTCCTCAGTATGGAGAACATCAATATCTGTGCAGTGACAGAAACCTGGTTCAAGGCTCCAGAGAGCACCCCAGCACTACCAGGCTATACCTCATATCATGCTTTTCGGCCGCAAAACCCAGACCGAACCACAAAAGGAGGGCGAGTTTCCATATTTATCAAGGATATCCACACCTCCAGTTAGTGGCATTGCACGAAGTATCGTAGACCATCCATGTGCAACTAACAGTGGGCAAGACTGCTTTTCAGTTTATAGCATCCTACAGACCACCCTCTCAAAGTCAGGAATCCCACTCGGCTTTCCTGAAAACATTGGAGAGTATGAAGATCTCTCCGAACACCATTATATTGGGCGACTTCAACTACCCAAACATTGACTGGGAGCACTACTCAAGCCCCAGCACCTTAGCCCAAAGGTTCCTGGAAATTATAAACTCAAATGCTATGGAACAACTAGTCACCACTCCCACAAGAGGGGACAACATACTAGACCTGATCATTACCAACATGAGGACTCTATGCTCCACACCAGAAGTATATCCCTCATTGGTAAGATCAGACCATAAATTAATTTCACTGGATGTCCACATCCCGACCCCACCCCAGCCCAGAAAACCACAGTGAAAAACTTCTCAAAAGCAAACTTCTCACTTCTCAAAACCGAAGTGGAATCCTTCAAGGCCCCAGGGCCAGTGGAAACTACGGCTCAAACTGCAGAATCCTATATAAACGCATTCTACGGACATCTCCAGGAATGCATGGATCATGCTATCCCAAACAAAACCAAGACTCAATCATCCAAAGGCAGGCGTCCAGTCTGGTGGACCCCTGCCATAAATAAACTGTACAACAGAAGGAGGAAGCTACTACATGATAGAGCAAAATCCCTAATAGGGAAGGCATCTCTGATCAGTACTAGCAAAAAATTACGATCCCTCATAAAATCCTCCAAGGCCAGCTTGAGAGAAAAATTGCACAGGACACCAAAGACAATCATAAGGCTTTTTCAGTTATGTTAGAAACCTGGGATGCAACTCCCAGACTTGTTCTGAGTTGATTCTAAATGACAAAAATACACTGAACCCACAGACATCGCCAATATCCTGGCAGACAGGTTCAGTGCAAACTTCTCCACCCCTCCCCAAAGAGCAAGTATCTATCCGGCAGAGGGCTGCCTCCCAAACATCTCTGATGCTCAGGTGAAGGCTGCCCTCTCCAAAGCAAAAACACTGCTTCCATGGGACCAGATGGCGTCCCAGGTTGCGCCCTACATGAACTCCAAGAGGAACTAATCCCTCAAATAAAACAGCTATACAATCTCAGCCTCACTACAGGATATGTGCCCACAGAATGGCGTACAGCAACAGTGGTCCCACTCCACAAAGGTGGAGCCTCACGGACCCTGGAAACTATCGCCCATAAGCCTGACTAGCTTAGTCTGCAAGGCTATGGAGCGGATCATCATGGAGCTCATAAACAAAGACATTGGGGACCTACAGACACTAGATCCTACCCAGTTCAGCTTTGTCAAGGGCAGATCCTGCCTTTTGAACCTGGTTGACTTCTTCGAAACAGTCACCAAAGCCATAGATGAAGGGAAGGTAGTCCACACAGCCTATCTGGACCTTGCAAAGGCATTTGACACAATACCCCACTCGGGCATCATAGATAAGCTATCCAGCTTAAATATAAACCCCTATGTCAAAAGATGGGTCGCAAACTGGCTCAAAGACAGAACCCACAGAGTGAGAGTTGCTGGAGCCATGTCAGACTTGAAACCGGTCACAAGTGGCGTCCCACAGGGTTCTGTCCTGGGACCACTCTTGTTCGGTATATACTTTTCCGAGGTACAGGCAAACGTGGGAGGACTATGGCTCACCAAGTTCGCAGACGACTGCAAACTGGGTGCCATAATCAACTCTCCAGCTGACACAAACATCCTTCAAAAAGGTCTCACAGAGACAGATAACTGGTGCCAGCACCATGGATTAAAGCTAAATGCCAAAAAATGTATAGTCATACCCTTTGGCAAAAACAATGTGCCCACAAATTACCACATAGGCGGTAACCCATTAAGTACAGAGAAAGTTATTAGGGACCTGGGGACCCAAGTTGATAGCAATCTCTCCTTTGAAAACCACATTGCCAAAGTGGTTAGAAAGACCTTCTACATAGCCCACCTCATCACGAAGGGTTTCACATCTAGATCAAGAGAGGTAATCGTGCTTTATTCATCCCTCATCAGGCCCATCATAGAATGCAATGCCTCCTTTGGGATGTACCTTACCCGACACCTGCAGCAATTAGAAAGACCCCAAAAGTATCTCACCAAGAGGATCAAGGGTCTCAAACAGATGCCATATGCTGCTCGGTTAAAAAAACTCCAGCTCTACTCAGTTGCATACCGCCTACTTGAGGTGATCTATGCCTGACATACAAAGCTATGTCAAATCCAGAATTAATGGACATGCTCCACCTCAGTAAATCTAAATCCCTTAGAGCCACATGCTCGAGGGACTTGAACCTCAGCACAGAAATAAATAGAACTTGCTGGAGGGACAGGTTCATAACCCAGAGGCTCCCTTCACTCTGGAATAGAATACCAGTTCATGTGAGGCAGAGCACCTCACTGAATCTCTTCAAGAAGAATCTCGATAGGTGGATGGGGGATCGTAGGTTTGTCCCTGGGATTACTCCCGTGTCACTATTAGACAGAGGCACAGTAAACTAAACCTTAAAAAGGGCACAGTATACTCAAATCAAGGGGTGGCGTAAGCCATACAGAATCGGGCTAGGCTTATAATTGCCCCAGGGCAGATAGCCTAGTATGAACCTATGAACCTATGAACCTATGAGTGTGCGCATAGATGGGGTTGACCACTGTGTACTGTCGATTGGTGGACCAACGACAGACTCTGTCAGACCTTCCTGTGCCACAATACATGTCTCATCATCTCAACTATTAGTGGTGGTGACATCAGGTTCACTGCTACACTCAGCCAGGCCTAACACAGCACCTGTGGAAGGAAGACAGGAAACAGACTTTACAATCTGTACATGATGTTAGCACACATGCACACATGCACACATGCACAGAAATACACTGCTCACCACAGCACATACACACACACACACACACACACACACACACACACACACACACACACACACCAGCAATCCAACACATACACAATAGTGGGTAATGGTGGGTGACAGTATCTCAAGGCAAACAGTCACCACACACGTGTCAGCAGGCAGACCATGTGTTGCTCAACACCATGCAGTGCAAGTGTAGACAGCCCTTTCTAATGACATTATACATGGCTTTGATGCATGTGTGTAGTTGTGCAGTGATTGGCTACACCCTGGAACACAATGTGTACATGGACACTACATTGCTGTGCAAGTATTATCTGCTCTGCAATGTCATCTGCTCCATCACTTAATGGTATACATACCATGGCTGCATGTGTCATCTGTGTGACACATAGATTGACATGTGTGGTGACAGTGTCTGTGTCCATATCACATAATAGTGGGCATAGGTGTAGCAAATGCATGCAATGTACAGACATGGGATGAGTGGTGCATGTCAACGTGAAGGAATCCCAATGCACGACATGGACATTGCACAGTGGTCATGGTGCATGTGGGACATATTGCAGATATGTTGTTGCCAGCCATGACATGGCATGCTACACGACTGCAACATTAAACACCACACATAACAAATGTGTGTCATGTGACTTATACACCCAATAGCATTCCAGGACATATGTGTGACACTCTGTACAGATGGCGGATGTTGTGCAAAATGTGTATACTAGCATATGTAAGCACACACACAACATGCTATGCATGGTGCATATAGGTGTATATGCTTGCACACACAGAACAATGAGGTGCACAGCAAAGACTGCTATGTGTAGTACTGTGGTCACTGTAACTGGATGGGGTGTAGTATCATGTGCTATCATCATCTTCATGCATCTTGTGGTCACTCACAGCTACTACTGTGTGACAGACCACCGCCTAGCATGCTGTACCTGAACTGCAGTGCCGTGGATACATTCACTATTATGCAGCCACTTTGTACATGGGTGTATGAGGTGCCCAGTAGGGAGCATTGCCTAACATGACTGTGTTATGTGTTGAAGACTGTTGCACAGCCCCATGATAGGCCTCTACCCCTAAGGTACATCATGTGTGTGTGGATGACATGTGAGATATTGACGTGTGACCTTACAGCGGGTGTGTGGTTATGCCATATGTAGCATGACTTTGTGTACTGCATGTGATAAATGTCTTATGTTGTGTACAGGTGTTGCAACTATGCCTATCCAATGTGCAGTACAGGGTTGCCACAACTGTGTGTCATGCTATGTGTATTGCATGTCATTGAGGGAGCTACTGACATTACTGAGCTGTGCAACGTCTCACGGCAAACATGCATGGCATGCATTATGCGTAGGTGTGTTACGTGTACATGGCCTACACCTCAGCTATGACATGCATATCTCATTACCAACATTGCAGGTATAACACACTTACCAGCATGGATTGGCTGCCCTGCCATCACACCAGAGGGACCTATGAGAATATGATAGGGTTCATCAGTGGCCACAACTGTGGCATTGCTACAGTGGGTATGCTAAACTGCAGTACAACAACAGTCAACAGTCACAGGTGTAGGGATATTATACAAACTATCCATATTGCACAACAGTAGGCAGCGCAACTGCTAAACACACAGTACACATGTCACGTACACATACTCTAACAATACAGTTAACTGTAGTCTACAGATAGGGCGCATTACCTGCTTGCTCCAGGTGGATGTGCTGGGTGGCTCCGGCCTCCATTACAACACATGTCATAGTTTGCCGTTGCTGTTGTCCAGGAGCCACCATGCTTAGGAGCAGCTCCTCCGCTCTGGTGAGGGTGGGATGTATGGCCACCCCACCACCTGTGGCAAGTTGCTGTCTTTGGATATCAGACACATGCCGCCGGCCTTGTCTAATCAAATCACTGCAGTGATGGCGTACAAGCTCATATGTCCGGTTATGCATGCCTATGTCATT
Source organism: Protopterus annectens (assembly GCF_019279795.1). NCBI lineage: Eukaryota > Metazoa > Chordata > Ceratodontiformes > Protopteridae > Protopterus > Protopterus annectens. The sequence continues at coordinate 1,596,976,875 of NC_056726.1, read as the reverse complement.
TACCCAACTAACAAGCTCCTGCTACAGTGCAGTCCGCTCCTGCTGGTGCTGGCTGGTTTTGGAGAATGGCATGGTGTACTGCTGCAAAAGGCTGTTGACTATCACCTCTTCCTCTTGTGCAGTGTAAGCCGGATTACAATGGTGGGCCATCTGGCTGAAAAAGATATGAACAATTTGTGTGAGAGTGTCCTGTGGCACACTTTACACCTTTACCCACAGATATCACTTTACTGACATATATACCATCCTATTGTCTGTCAGTGGTCACACACGTTCACTAACACTTGTTGGTTCTCAGGCCACAACTAACTAACACTGCCTGCCAGACTCTATATATCACACCACTATACAACAGTACCCAACACACTGTTTGTGACACATTGCACTACCTCAAGACAGGGTTGTATAAATGCACGAACAGCGATGTCATCCATTGCAATGGATGTAAAGTACAGGTACAGTAGTACCAATCAAACACCCTAGTCATTGATTCCATAGCCCTGCCTAACAGATGTGTCCAGTTCTTACTATAGGTGGCATACGGCTGTAACAGACTATAGATGTTGCTGGATACACACATCAACCCTGTAACACACATATGTTTGCAGCCATTGTACAGGCATAATCACACACACCTCAGGCAAAAATACAACGCACCACTGTATGCCAACACAGATGAGCATTACCTGTGTACCATACGGTGCTGTGTACCACTACTTACACACTCTTATGCCTGCAGTCTGTCCTCTGTGCAGACTACAGGGAACACACATGACAGTGTTTCCAAGCAATGTGAACGCACACCATACTGTGCTGTTTAGCCCTATAGCTTCAGGTAGTACTACAGTTCATATTGGTGATGGATTCACCTGCAGTACCACTCACTAAGCATACATGTATTGCTTTAGCCTACAATGAGACACCACATTCATCAATGGAGAACTACGTCACATCATATACCGTACTACTATGTCTGCCTAACAGTACATGACACATCAGTTGCTGTCCTCACAGCTAGGTTAGGCACTACCATGTCAGATACAACATCACACTAAGCTATCACACATTTACACACCTTGCACACATTCAGCGTTACACTCATTCAACCTCACATAGCAGTTATTGCATTAAGTACATGTGTGAGTGCATTAGTGTCATAGGTACGTGATATGCTATTGGCCCTAGGGCCTACGGCAGCCTAGACATATGCTACCCTGGTCTTTGACACACATGTACCTTGATTTCACTTGCCCCTGCCAAACTGAACCACAGAGGTGTTTCCTGGGGTGTATTAACAATCTCCCACACAATCATCAGGGGTATTGATAACAACTGCTAAGGAGGAGCCTTGTTTGCTATTGCTATGTGGTCTATTCCGGTGTGTGGCATATGTCTGAGATGGGAACCTATCCCTCCAGCATGTGCTGTTTAGTGAGCTGACAAGGTTTAGGGCCCTAGAGCGTGTAACCCCGAGGGGTTGTGATATGTTGCCATGGTGGTTGTCACCCAGCTATGGGTGTGACATACCTCTGTATGTCCGGCAGAGGTCACCTCTGTGTGGCCAGTATGCAATACAGTGTAGTTGTGGTTTTGCGAGTCAGTCTGCATAGGGAATCTATTTGCGGACAGTATTACCCTTTGGGAGGTCTGTCTGTGGCCTGTTCACCTGGTGTAGTTGTCATGTGAAGTACATACCACACAGGGCATTGTGATGAGTAGAGGGGAACCCTACCCTATACTTCTATAGATGACACGACACACCTGTTGTCATGACACATACCACACAGACAGATTACAGGTGTAGTGTGGCACTGTCTTCATCACAGTGGAGGCTACTGTCCACCTGTGTCCCATGTTCCCTTATTACACCTTCACTGTTAGGTAGATCTCTGCCTATGTGTTAGTTAATGGGTACACTGTTTTGTGAAGGTGGAATGGCACTGCAGTATCAACACTTGTCTACAGTCGATGCCTTGTTCAACACACACCTGTTACGGTACATATGACCCCGTGTCTCTGCGTCTCTCTCTCTCTCACTCTAGATGTATATATATATATAAATATATATATATATATATATATATATATATATATATATACATATATATATATATATATATATATATATATATATATATATGTATATATATATGTATATATATATATATATATATATATATATATCTGTATATCTATATATATATATATATTATGTATATGCCTATCTATACACATACATGAACACATCCATTGCTGTACACATGGATGTACATATAGGCACATGTACAGTCCACCTTTCATGGTGGGGATCTTACTTATGCGACAGTTGTGGGATGTACAGGTATGTGATTACATTGCACAGTGTTGTGCAGAATGCATGTGGGTGTCCTCAGCCCTTGTAGCATTAGCAGGCCTCATTGTCTGTAACACATCAGATCTGACATATCTGTCCCACAGCATTTAACCACCACATGACATATATCAACACTACCATAGCTGGCCTTAGACATAGGCCTACTGGACGGCCACCTAGGGCGCCGCTCTAGCAGGGATGCTTTTCCACTATTTATGTGGACACAAGGATGGGGGCACCAGGAAGTGTGGTGGGGGTGCCGTGGGGCCCTTTTGCCTAGGGCACCAGTTGATCTAAGGCCACTCCACCGCACTGCATGCTGTCGTCTAGGCCACTCAAAACAACCTACATGGATATATGCACATATCAACATTCACTGACAGATAGCTGTCCACCCTTCACTAACAGTTGCAGTATGTCTTTTGCCCTATGCACATGTGCGGATACAGATTGATACATACTGCTGCCACACATGGATGAGCTGCAGTGTGTGGAGTACTCTTCGGGAACATCTAAAACAAGCCAACACATACATTTGGGTTACATACCTTACCTTTGTATTTACCTGCTCCGTGTAATATGGTTTTGTATCTTTTTTTATTTTATTGGCTGGTTTGATGTGGGTATTTGCCCTCTATTTCACCTTAGTTTTTTTTATTTTTGGCTGGTTTGCTTTGGGTTTTTGCCCTCTATTTCAGCTTCAGTCTCTGTTTCTGTCTCTCTCTCTCTCTCTCTCTCTCACTCTCTGTCTCACAACACCTGCAATGATAAAATTGCATGTGTGGACTGCAGATACAGCCTGCTTTTCTAGGTATCTGCACTTGTGCATGTGACAGCCTCTGCACCAATTGCTGCCCACCATTCAGTAATTGCATGCAGCCTGCTGTTTGGTGATTGCATTACTCACTGTGATTGCAGCCCACTGCTATAAAATGCTAGGTTAGGTAGGCATAGGCCTTTCAGATTTCAAAGGTGGAGCCCATTCTTGTTTGCTCTGGACACCGTTGTGTCAGTCTGAAGGTTGGTATTTGTCTCTTATCTGATGCTAGGGTTGTAACCAGTTATGTGCATGTTGTACTCATACATGGGAGTTTGTACATTTTTCACACTTACACAATTAACTGCCATATTAATGTGGTTATTGCACTGTATTCCTGTGGCCAGTGTTTATCCTGGTCTGATACTGTGTGGTGTTTATAAGGTGCTACTGTAACATTATTCTCTGCTAGGATGGCTGGTTCCCCTTTCACAGTCATGTCATGCAATTCCACAACCACTGCTGGTAAAGACCCACAGAAAAGGATTTGTGTTATACCATTCCTAATTTCCATTTACATTCCCTCATTGTAATGCATGATATATTTATTTCAGAACCAAGTTATTTGTATATCTGCTCTGGCTTAGTGGTAATTCATGCAGTCTATTGTATCAATGGTCTGGGGTTCGAGACTGGCAGAGGTTTTTTATTTTGCTGCTCAGCAGAACAAGGGCCCTGCCATAGAATGACTAAGGCACTTTTAAGCAGTAGTAAGCGGGTTTGCACGGGTTTGCATGATGCTTAGCTACGCTTAGCTAAGCGCACACATGCACACACTCGCTTAATCCCGCTTACTACTGCTTAAAAGTGCTTACTCCCACTAACCCCCACACTAATTTCTTTTAAAGAAAAGAAAATGAGGAGATAGGAAAGTGGTGAAAAAGGGGGCACAGAGAGGGAAAGACAGTAGGAAACAAGCTCTGGATGTGCAGGAAGGATGTAGGGAAGGCCCATAGCTGCCCATTTCTTTAACAGCAACAGCTGTGCATATGTTGAAAATTTGGAGTGAGATTTGAAACCTTCCACCCCTGAGAGAGGGGTGAGGACAACATAGTTTGTTGCACTGCCAATTAGAATTATCGGTGTACATGTCCAATGGACATGTGTGCGAAATGGGAAGCTATGTACGGGGCGTAATTTTTTTTCGGGTACAGATTGCCCTTTTTTTTTTTTTTCAGGGGAGAGCGGTAAGTGAGGTAGAGGAAGTAGGTATATTTGGGGAGGTAGGTTGGGTAGGTAAAAGGACAAGACAAACAAGATGCATACAGGAGCGGAGTATGACACATGGGGTGGGTAAACACAATTGACGGGGATGGATGTTTGGAAATCGCAAGCCCATGAGCCCACAGATGGTAACAGTGGGAATGATATCCCCACCCATGGGCAGTCACCACTGGACCTTCACTGACCCGAGGGTCACTGTGCTGGGGGCTGCATAGATGGGGCAGGCTCACCCGTGAGTTGTGCCACTCTCGCCTCGAGCTGGCATAGGGGATCAGTGACTAAACGCTGGATCTCCCTATGCACCACAACCCGAACCCTTCGGAGGGTGACAGGAGGCCCTTCTCCACCCACGCTTGCAGGGGGGTGAGCCCCATCCCCTGCAGCACTTCCACCCGAATGTGGCACATGACCTACGGAGGAGGGTGGCCTGGGCTGGGCACTAGACCTGCTGGTGCCAGGTGCAACTGCCAGCTGAGGTGGGACAGGTGGCTCCGCTGGGACTGGCCTTCCCATACATTCTGTGATTAGGTGTTTTTAATTACAACATAGACAACAGCATTCCAAGTTAGTTGTAACAGCATGCAGTAATATTCCCATTAACCCAACACAGCAGGGTTACAACAGTTGAACAGCAAGCATAACACATGCATGTATTGAACAACACTGGACATTCCAACAGCATACAGGGATGATTGGTGGCAACAGGCCACCAAGATTGTGGTATTTTAACAGGGGACATGCATCAAAGTAGGTGCAGATTTAAATAACAATAGGACATATATCCCAACAAATGTTATGAGATTACACATACCCATTGAGGTGTGGAATTGAATTGTTTATGCACATGGAGTAGGGTGTAAAAAGAAACCTCCATTAACATCTTATTAGTACTTTAACTGTACACTACATTCCTATTGACTGCAGGTGTATATCCCCTACATGTATTCTTACACTGAGCAACATGCATTTGATTGCGTTATGGGTTTTGCTACTTCATGATATACCTGGCCTATATCTGACATGGTAACTGTCCAGGATGCAGATGTTACTGCTACATACTTGCATTAAATTGACTTGTTTATGTATGTGCACATCTGGATGTGTTCACATGGCTTTTTCACTTGTTTTCTACACAAATCTACATTTCAGGTAACACACTTAAGTTTCTGGGGAACACCTTGACAGGCAACTTGTGTGCCAGATTTACCTATGCATGTCAGCCATTTCACAACTGTTTAGGACTGTTGCATACTTCACAGCTACTGGCACTTCCTTCATCCACTTTATATGGGACTGCACTACTGGGGGTTGTCAGAACCTACTACAACAGAGTGACATTTCTTCACTGCAAGGGTTCTACAACATTTCTGAGTAACTGGCACATACACACTGCAATTATTATACCTTTCTTATTTACATTAAAACTCTTTTCTACAGGCTCTCTCCTGTATTTGACATTACACTGCATACAGTAGACATATTCAGGAAATGTTATACCTTTATTGATAGGTTACAAGACTGTTTTACAGGCTCACTCACGTTTTATCTATGACAGTGCATGTAGAGATAGTATTCCAGACATGTTTTTGCTTTATTCATGGGTTACTACACTCTATTCCTGGCTATCTGACTTATGATATGTAACAGTACATGCAGAGGATTTATTCAGGGAATGAATGTTTTATGCTTCACAGCTACTGCCACTTCCTTCATTCACTTCCTATGGGACTGCACAACTGTGGGTTGACAGCACCTAATACAACAGTACTATTTATTATTGCAAGGGTACAACAACATTTCAAAGTAAGTGACACAGACACACTCCAAATTTTATACCTTTATTAATTACATTGAAAACTCTTTTCTACAGGCTTTCTCCTTTACTTGTTATTACACGGCATACGGAAGACATATAAAACTACCGCTAACAAACGCTGCACAAGTGGGACGTAATGAGCAAAGCAACGCAAACGAGCAAGGTAACGCAAACAGCAACCGCATTAATGGAATAGAAGGTGGCAACAGTAACAAACTCCGTAGAGACGAACTACAAGGTTCGAATCTCCTTAATCAAGGTAATACTGTTACAAACATTTCAGGTAACTGTTTGGTTCGTAATTCTGAAATGTTGAACATCAACAATAGACATTTGGTAACGAGGGATTCTTCTGAGCATGAAATCAGGATGGCAGAGGACGCAATTCCCTCTATGTAAACTTTTTTGAATGTCCCACATCTTTTTAACAATTTAAACTCTCAAGTTGGGCCTTCAAACAATTTGAATGAACAGACTGAGAATGTTCTTTCTATACATATTAATGAATTTGACACCAAACTTTTCAAATGTAAAAACCTCCAGTTAGAAGTGTCATACCTACAGGAGTGTGTTCATAAGAAAGTCATCCCTAAAGGGTTACGTCAGTGGAGATATCCTGCAGGGTTAATTGAAAATTCAGCATTCCATCAGGAACTGTTAGAACTGTTTGACCGACAGGGGCAAGAGTTTTTATTAGCCCTTATTAACTTTTATAACAAAGACATTGTTGCTTTGAAAACTGATTTAGAGACTTTAGAAGTTGTGATAAAAACACACGCTGACTTTCCAAGATATAAGTATGAGTACTGCAGGACATTCACAAGTATTGAAGCCACGATGAATAAATTGCTTATTACTAAGAAAAAGAAACTAAATAGGGACATTAATGATTATGCCAACAAAAAAGCATACCCTAGGCCCCCTCCTCATTTTCAAAAAGTTTCTAATGGTGGTCCCGTTGAAAATGTTGATAACGTTGAAGAAATATCAGCTTCCAACGACAATCAAAATAATGATAGTTTTATGGATGAGGAAGTACAAGGTCCAATTTTAAGGAGAAGTGAGAGGCTGCTTTCTAACAGTAACAATCAGCGAGGTAATAAAAAGCCTAATTATAATAATGTAAGGGAGCAGCCTAACACTGTAAATGGAGAACAAGTCCAGAATCAACAGGGTTTTCGGGCTGGCACCAATATTGGACAGAATAACAGGAAACCCAATTACAACCAACAACAAGTAAGGAACAAGAGAAGACAACGGAGGAGGTAGTTTCTATTTTAGTAACTGAAGAAATGCCTTCTCTTCACTTGAGTAGTGAAGGGGACTTCACCATATATAACTACACTTCCTTAGATGTCCAACAGGACATGGTTGACTTTTTATCGAAGGGGCTTTCCTTTGTACCTGCTACGTCCTTTGATATAACTAGAACTATAATGGACTTAAAATTGTTTATTCGTAAACTTAATCTCCAAATATCAATGGGACCTATGGTTAGTATGGTGAAAACTTTGAGGGTTTCTAGTGTGTTCAATCCTCCACTTCACCCAGGTTTAAACACCTTTGAGAAAATGTGTGAAATTGATTTTTGGGCCATCAAAGAAAAGCGAATACACACGTCCCGTCCAGCTCAGTCCAACATGTCTCCGATGGAACGTGGATTTATCCAATTACTTAAAGATTGCCACACAAGAGTCATGAAGCCTGATAAGGGGGGTGGCTTAGTCTTTACGGATCACTGTTTATATGTGGAGAAATTGATGGAACATTTAAACACTCCCAACTACACTCAGGTAACAATTAATGAGGTTAACGTAGCCTATAAGAAGGTAAGGTCAACCTTGGATGACCTGTTTGTGGAAGGTTCAATAGATATTGACCTTTACCAATACTTAAACATGATAGCTCCTAAAACACCAGTATTGTTTGGGTGTCCAAAGATCCACAAAGTCATTAATTCCCCCCCTTTCAGACCAATAGTTGATGGCCGTGGTTCAATCACATACGCTTGTGCCAAATATGTTGACAGTTTGTTAAAGCCTTTTATTGAAACCGAACCACAGATATGTAAAGACTCGTGGAGTTTTTTTACAAGCATTAGTTCCTTAGAATATCAACCTGAGGTGTATTTCCTAACTATAGATGTTAAAGATCTATACACAGTGATCCCTCAGGATTTAGGCACACAATGGGTAAGAGAATTTTTGCACAGTAAAAAAGCAAATGATAACATCATTTACATAATCGAGACTTTACTTGAAATGGTCTTGAAGAATAATTTTATGTTGTTCGAGGGTATGTTTTACCTGCAGAAAACTGGTGTGGCCATGGGTTCCCCATGTGGCGCTAGTTTTGCCAATGCCACCATGGCTTATTGGAAAAACAACCTGTTGTTTAAAGACCAACTATTTCAAAACAATGTCACCTGGTATACAAGATACCAGGATGAAATGTTTTGTATTTGGAAAGGAGAACTATCCATGATACCAGTTTTTATTGACAACATTAACAGGACCACAAGTTTTCTAAAATTTACCTATAACATAGGTGTAACTGCCATCAACTATTTGGACATTTGGTTAGTCAATGATAAGTCCAACAGTAGATATAAATGCTCTATATATAGGAAACCGACGTATTCAAACTGTTTCCTTCATTTTACCAGCAACAACCCGTATCAACAAAAGAAAGCGGTGGTCAAAGGCCAGATGGTGAGGGCCGCCCGTATGATTTTGGATGAAGTAGATTTTGAAACTGAATGTGACCATCTTTGTAATATGTTCATTAAAAGAGGCTATCCTAGTCAACTTGTTTACAACACAAAAAAAGAAGTAGTTTTTAAGCGTAATGTTGGTTATTTTATTCCTTTATTAAAAGGACAATCAAGCTCACCTCCTCATTCAGTCCTTAATGGATTGGTTAGTCCATTTGATGATTTCCTAAACAAAAAATCTGATAATGTAAGTTACCAAACCAGCTTTTTGTACACATTCTCTTTAGATTTCTGGTCTATTAGAGAGGTAATAAACAAAAATTGGGACCTCATTAAAAATGACGATTCCCTTTCTAGAACCCTTGGTTCTAGCCCCAGAATAGTATACAGACGTGGTCAAAATCTTAAAGCCATTTTAGAGAGCAACATTAACAGCAGGAATTCTTATGGGAGAATTAATGGGATGTCCAAATGTGGTTCATGTCCACAATGTAAACATATTCTAGTTGGCAACCAGGTGGTTTTGAACCACAACACATATAAAATAAAAGGAAAATTTAACTGTGAATCTAAAGGTGTGACTTACGCTGCCTGTTGTGACTCATGTAATGTGTTTTATATTGGGAAAACGGAGAGACGCTTTAGGCAGCGAATATATGAGCATTGTTATGCAATAAAGAAGAAAGACTTTAACAATGCCTTAGCAAAGCACTGCTCTGAATTTCCTGCACACACCTTCAGGTTCACAGTTTTACAACAGAGAATTGAGAATATTCGAGGGGGTCCCTGGCAGATTTTGCTCGAAATAGACGAACTGAAGTAGCAAGTGCGAACAAGGGCTCACATGCCCCCAGGGATTAATGACAGTATTTCTATTAAAAGCCTGTTAAAACTTCTAACTTTGAATAGATAAAAATTGAAAAAAACGTAAATATATAAAGCTTTTGTACACAATAGTTTAACCAGGAATTAAAGGTTTGTTAATGCAGCGTTTGTGTAATTAGGTACTTTTTTAGTCCTTTTTCACACAATGGAGAACCAGGGAGTTCATAAGTATTTCTATGAATTTAACTTATTTAGTATGAATTTTATTAAGTATTTTAAGCAGAGTATGTTGTTATCAAATTGGTACAACTTAATTTTTAATATGTACACACATTAAAGTGTGTTTTTAAATACAAGATGAGATAGGACTGCACATTGTTTTGTTTATTTTTTCCTGTTGTATAAGTTAACGAGTTACAATTTGTTATATAAAAGTAGGCTGCGATAATATGTTGTTATTGTTACTAACAACATTGCTTAATTGATGACATCACTAACTTTATTAGATAAAAGGCATTGGTTTATCATATTTTAACTGTTTGTCTGAAGAAGGCTAGGCATTGCCCTAGCCGAAAGTGTAATTTACAATAAATAGCACTAACTCTTTTTGGCTGACTTTTATTGTGTTCCGTTCCAGTTTAACAGTTCGTTGTTTGTGGATTTTTGGTGTTCTGTATCAGGTCATATTATACCTTTCTTGATGGGTTACAACACTCTTTTTCAAGCCTGCTCACTTATATGTTATGTCAATACATGCAGGGATAGTATCACAGAATTATTTTAGCTTGATTGGTGGGTTAGTACATTCAATTTCTGGCTCACTGATATTTGTTATATAACAATACATGCAGAGGTTTTAATCAGGACATTTTATTGCTGTATTATTGGGCTTTAACACTTTTCTCATGCTCACTCACATATATCATGTAACAATATATGCAGAATATTTACTAACCTGCCTGGTGGCGCAGTCTTAGCAGCCTATCTGCATAGGCTTGCTGATTCATAGCACGGGCACCTGCAGCTGTGGAGTAAATAAAGGGATATTGAGACATACCTATCCATTATTTAGACTATCTTAGCTTATCTTACATACTGCATTCCATGGCTACCTACTTAGTAGTGGGGCATCCCCCATTTGACGGGCCTCTTGGATCCACTGGTTCAGAAGGTCCTGCTTCCACCTCTTCAGGTCTGCATGGTGGTGACGGACCTGCTCACCAGTCCGAGGGACCCCTGTGGCACTGGTGAGTTCATGAGCCAACCGGTTCCAAGCCTCCACCTTATACTCTGTTCCTTGGAACTGGCCTTGCAGGAGTCGAGTCTCATGCCGATGGACTAGGAGCCAAACCATATATCTTGACTCCTCGATGCCCCAGCATTGCACTTGAAAGCGTGTACCCTCTCCAACACCAGACATTCTAACTGCAGATGGGAGCTACAATCAGTTATGGCGAGTATTACCGCCTATGTGGCTTAAATATGCTGCATTTCCCGCACTTTTCTGTGATTGGCCATTTTTGAATATTCTTGGTTGACTGCAGACATGCTTAGCAATGGTTAAGCAAACATTTATTACTATATATAAGTTAACAGTGGATGTTTTTCCTAAGCTGTCGTGGCTTAGTGGTTCAGTACTTTGATTATGGTACACAGTGTCCTGGGTTCAAACCTTGTCATTGTATTTTATTTTACTGCTGTCCAGATGAGTTGGGGGGCGTGGCTGTGTGTAAGCAACTTTGCTCTACGTTGCTCCACATTGCCCGACAGGGTGCTGGTTGGCGCAGCGTGCACCTCCGCGCAAACCTATTGCGCTGGGTAAAGCACTATTTAGCTTTGGGCAACTATATTGCACTGGGTAAAGCGCGAGTTAGCTAGGGGCAACTACATTGTGCTGGGTGAAGTGCGAGTTAGCTACGGGCAACTATATTGTGCTGGGTGAAGCGCTGCTTAACTGCGGGCAATTTTATATTGGGATCCTTTAAAATATTTATTTTGTTCTCTGATACATTGGCCATTTCACTGCTTTTTAGTTATGTTTAACTCGCTCTTGTTTATTTACTTTCTTTTTAAACACTTGCAGGGGCGTGGACATTTGGACTGCTCGGCAGTCGGACACACCCCCTGCTTTCTTACACGGTCCGTGTAGGACTTACGGTTGGGTCAGTGTGCCCTCATGCATATTCATGGCACGCTGATGTCATACCATTCAACTGCAGCCTCCGAGTAAGACTTATTAAGTCTTACATGGAGGATTCGTGAATCTGGCGGAGTATCTTTCCAAAACCAAGAGGGTGTGTGTTAACTAAAAAAATATAGATAAAGTCTGTATTAAATCCAGTTATGTTAGGGGTACTGGTAGGGACACATTTGTCCTGAGGTAAATGTTATATCTCTCACATCATCTGTACTATATGAGAAGTAAAGTAGAACATTTTCTGAAGCTGTAACAGAAGTACGTGTGGTTTATTATAAAAGTTATTGGTTACTGCTCTTAAAGACAGGTGCTGCAAAGTATATTCTCTCATCAGTGTATATTCTGCAAGTTTCTCTATGCAACAGACTGTGAATGCAACTATAACCAGACTTTGATTTCAGCAGAATCCAGCCAACAAGACTGAGTGTCTTAAGAAGACTTCAAATCCATCACAGTAAGCATCAGAGTAACAGCACAGTGCTTTGGCACAAATAAAATTAATTTTTCAGTAACTGAAAACAGTACAGTATGGTACAGCACAATATAACACCATATGGTACAATACTGTACAGCACAATATAACCCCATACAGTACAATACAGTGCAACACAATATAACTCAATACAGTAAAATACAGTGCAGCAGAATATAATGCTGTGAGGTACAATTCAGTACAGCACAATATAATTCCATACTGTACTATACTGGACAGCACAATATAAGTCACTACAGTACAATAGAGTACAGCATAATATAACTCTATACTATACTGTACAATACAGTACAGTACAACATAACTCTATAAGGTACAATGCAGTACAGCACAATTTAATTACATACTGAACAATACTAGACAGCACAATATAAATCAATACAGTGCAATACAGTACAGCATAATATAACTCTATACTTTACAATACAGGCAGTATAATATGACTCTATACTGCACTATACGGTATAGCACAATATAACTCCTTATGGTACAATACAATGGAGCACAGTATAACTCAATGCAGTACAATATGGTACAGCATAATATAACTCTATGCTGTAAAATGCAGTACAGCACAATATAACTCAATGCAGTACAATATGGTACAGCACAATATAACTCCTTATGGTACAATATATTGCAGCACAATATAACTCAATACAGTACAATGCAGTACAGCACAGTATAACTCAATACAGTACAATGCAGTACAGCACAATATAATTCTATATTGTACAATACTGGATAGCACAATATATGTCAATACAGTACAACACACTATAACTCCAAATAGTACAATAAAGTACAGCACTTTATAACTCTATAAAGTACAATGCAGTACGGCACAATATAATTCCATATTGTACAATACTGGATAGCACAATATATGTCAATATAGTACAACACACTATAACTCCAAATAGTACAATAAAGTACAGCACTTTATAACTCTATAAAGTACAATGCAGTACAGCACAATATAATTCCACACTGTACTATACTGGACATCACAGTATGTCAATAAATACAGTACAATACAGCACAGCACATTATAACTAAATACTGTCAGTCAGGTCATCAGCAGTACACAGGCTGCACCCATCACACACAATTCAAAGCAGACAAATAGATCCACATATGCTGAGGCTCTTAAATGTAACCTTCCTAAACCACAAAGGCCTCCTAGTCAAAGTACACATAACAAATACCCTCAGCAGCCCTAAATGCACTCTTTCAAAACACCCACATCAACACATAGAGCCAAATCTCATGGAGCCTCTACCTCTACGCAATTAAGGCAAGCCACCACACAATCCAACATTCTAGTCATTGGAGACTCCATTGTGAGGTACTGATGTCCCTCTCACCAGGCTGAGTAAGGAGAAAGTTACAGTCAGTTGCTTTTCAGGGGCTATGATCTGCTACATTACGTGCATACACTCAGATCATTGGACCACAAGTACCAGCATGACTGAGTCATAGTCCATGTGGGTGTAAATGACCTGAGATGTACCTCCCTAGACTATATGAAGAGAGACATCATGGAACTCTTGGAATATGTGTCTCAGGCTGGTACAAGACTAGCACTGAGCAGGATTTTACCTTTTCCAAGAATAATGCCACAATATGAACAAAATATGATTGACTTTAATAATTTGCTTAGTTTCTGATGTCATTCTAATATCTGTCAGTGTGGAAGGAGATGGTTAACAGACCATACTTCTTTGCCAGGGATGGTCTGCATCTCTCGTTTCTAGGCTTTTGAATATTAGCTCAAGCCTTGTCTTCCCTATAGTGCCTTTCTTAGGCAATGCCAAACTGAAAGTACTTCCAGCATAGCAAATCAAAACCAAGAAAATTTAAAGGTATTAAGGCTCAGTGCTAGGAGTCTAAACAAAAAAAAAACTCCACTCCCTAGAACTTAGCTCTGTTCACAATAGAGAATACTGATGTCTGTGTGGTCACTGATACATGGTTTAAACCTCTGCAGAGCACACCAACAGTGCAAGATAATAATGTCTTCCACACATTTAGACCAGCTACTACACAGACAGGGACTAAAGGTGGAGGTGTCTCTATTTACATCAAAGATAAATATACCTCAAGGCTGGTCATACAGGACAATGTGCTTGAGCTGCTCCATGTTCAAATCACCAAAGGCAAAATACAATATCACTTCCTTTCCAGCTATAGATCTCACTCTATGACCCAGGAAACCCCTACCATGTATTTAAACTTATTAGAAACACTAACCATCCAACCCAATACCATATTTGTGGGTGACTTCAATTACCCCACTGTTAACTGGGAATCCTATATGACACCAAATGTGCAGGTACAGAGATTCCTGGATTTTGTAAACACAAACTCCCTGAACCAGATAGTCAATACACCAACCAGTGGCACAGCCATACTGGATCTTGTCCTCACTAATATGGGAGAGTGCTGTACACCCCCTACTGTAATGTCTTCTGTGGTAAGGTCAGACAACAAAATGGTCTCCTTTGAAGTAAAAATAAAACCTGGACCCCCAGCTAAACCTGGAATATTCATGAACAACTCTAAGGCTAACCTCCTGCTAGTAAGAGATAACCTGGCAAAATTTCAACCCTCATAAACGCTGAGAACACTGATGCCTATGCAGAACTGCTCAAAGAAACACTGTACAAGCATGTTAATAGCTGCATAGAAACAGCTGTAAGCACTAGGAAGAAGTACAGAGCTAACTCAAAAAAACAAGTCACCTTGGTGGAGTCACAAAATGAATAGGCTGTGTAACAGAAGGAAGAAAATCCTGGCAAAAATTAGGACATGCAGCACCCAGCAGGATAAAAGCATTCTCATCAAAGTAAACAAACATTTCAGAGGACAAATAAAGTCTACTAAAGTCAAATTTGAGCTGCATTTGGCCTCCCAGGTCTAGGACAACCACAAGGCATTATTTAGTTAAGTTCGCAACCTCAAAGGCAAAACACAGTTGTGTGTAGATCTCATTGTAAACGGAGCCACCTATACTGAGCCAGAAGATATAGCAAACCTACTGGCAGATAGATTTAGCTCCAACTTTACCCCTCTCTCCCCTCAAACTTCCCTTAGGAAATACCAGCAAATATAACTCCCCCTGCATCACTAAGGAACAGGTCCTTAATGCTCTCCTAAGACCAAGAACACTGCATCAATGGGCCCAGACAATATCCCAGGATGCCTTCTAAATAGCATGAAACATGACCTATCAGGGCCTCTATTTACCTTTAGCCTCCAAACAGGCTTCATGCCTTATGAATGGAGAAAGGTGACAGTCATCTCTCTCCACAAAGTTGGGCCATATACAGACCCTGTAAACTACAGACCCATAAGCCTCACTAGTCTTATATGTAAAGCCATGGAAAGAATTATCATGGAGATGATCAATATAGATATAATAAACCTCCAGACACTGGACCCAACCCAGTTTGGTTTTGTCAAGGGCAGATCATGCCTATTCATCCTGGTGGACTTCTTTGAGAAGGTCACCAAAGCAATGGATGAGGGCAAACTCATTCACACTGCTTACCTTGACCTAGCCAAGGCATTCGACACAATATCCCAATGTTGACAAATTGAAGAGGTTAGGTACAAACTCGTATGCACCCGGTGGATAGCCAGCTGGCTCACAGACAGGGCCCAGGAAATTAGAATTACGGAGTCCACCTCTACAAAAAGGCCAGTCACAAGTGGAGTCTCTCAGGGATCAGTCCTTAGACTGCTCCTTTTTGGCATTTATTTCTCACAAGTCAAGGCTAATAGCAGTGGTCTCTGGCTGACTAAATTTGCAGATGATTGCAAATTAGGAGCTGTCATTGAATCTCACTCTGACACAAATGTTCTCTAGGAGGGGCTGACACAGACAAAAAACTGGTGTCAGAGCCATGGACTAAAATTAAATGCCAAGAAGTGCATAATAGTATCCTTTGGGAAGTTATCCATCCCTGGTAACTGTCATATTGACAACACATGCCATTACAGTTGACCTAGTAGTCAGGGACTTAGGGACACACATAGATAGTAATCTAGCCTTTGACTATCACGTGTCTACAGTGGTGAAGAAATCATTCTATGTTGCACAACTTATAAACAAAGGTATGGCATCTAAGTCACAGGAAGTCATTGTTCCACTGTATTCGGCATTCATCAAACCTATCATTGAGTACAATGTCTCCTTTAGTATGTACCTAACCCCATATATCCAACAACTGGAACATCCACAGATGTTCCTCACTAAAACAATACAGGTCTTAAGTAAAATGTCCTATGCAGACCACCTTCTCCTACAGGCTTTCAAGGGGAGATCTATGCCTGACATACAGGGCATTGTCAGACCGCACTCTGATGGACCTCCTGCATATCTGCAAAGCAAACAGCACCAGAATTATCCATTCTAAGGACTTGAACCTTGCCTGTGATATAAATAGGACCTGCTGGATGGACAGGTTTGTATCCCAGAGATTACCCCGTCTCTGGAACAGGCTCCCCATCAATGTAAAGCAGAGTTCCTCCCTAACCCAACTGAAGTGCAGCTTGGACAATTGGATAAAGACCAGGAAATTCATCCCTGGTTTGGCACATATGTCTCTAATGGGCACAGGCAGTCTGTAACTGATTCATCTCCCAGGCCCTAGCTTGTAAATGTTTCATCTCTCAAGCCCCTACTCTTATCAAGGGTATCAGAAATTGCCAGAGGTTTGGGATGCATGGCTAGGCTTAAAAAGGCCATTGTGGACATGTGCCTAGTAAACACCTATGAAACTATGAACAATGCAGTACAGCACAATATAACTCCATATGCTACAATACTGTACAGCACAATATAACCCCATATGCTACAATACAGTTCAGTACAATATAACTCAATACAGTAAAATACAGTGCAGCAGAATATAACTCAATGCAGTACAATGCAGTAGAGCACAATATAATTCCATACTGTACAATACTGGACAGCACAGTATAAATCAATATGGTACAATACAATACAACACAGTATAACTCAATACAGAACAATACAGTACAGCATAATATTACTCGATACAGTATAATGTAGCACAGCACAATATAACTCAATACAGTATAATGCAGTGCATCACAATAATTTATCACTCAATGCAGTACAGTATTATTGGGATCAACTAAACAACAGCTGTGGATGCAGAACAGTGCAGTTCTACGCAATATAAAACAATAGGATACCATATAATACAGTACTACTCAATATAGCCCAGTTCAATGTGATATTCTTGTCTTCACAGAAACCTGGCTTAAGCCTAGCATTAATGATTCTTAACTAATTCCTCAATGTTACAGTATTAGCACAGCTGATAGGTTTCACAGGAAAGCAGGTGAGGAAGCCTTAATTTATCCAAGTTCATACAATCTCTTTCCATATTCTCACAAAATGCCAAAATGTTTCTACGACTCCTAAAGCTTAACAAATGAACAAACAAACAAAACTATATATTGTCATAGTCTATATACCACCCAGAAATAATATACCAACTTTAGATGAAATCCTCTCCTGGACAACAAATAACATGCCTTAGGATATGTAAATATCGACTGGCAAAACCTTGCATCAGACTTTCCGTCAGCTACAATACATCTTTATGGTTACATACAAAGTATAAAAACACCTACTAGATTTAATAGTGCCGGCTTTAGAGCTGCAATTCTAGACTAGTTATTGGTCTCTGCCAGCTCACTATTTAAACTGGGGGTAGGAAATTGGCCTAAAGGTAATGGTATTTACCTCCCAAACACAAAGGACAGGGTTTGATTCTCATCTTTGAGAGAAACTGGCTAGGCTTAAAATATCACAGAAGGACAGCTAGCCTAGTACTTAACTATAATCCTATAAATGTCAGTACTCAACAATAAACAAAAAAAGATAAAACATCCAGGGAAACACACCTCAGTCATCGCTCTTCTCCTTTAAACTTCTATTTTGCAGGAGAACAAGCCTCCTCCCAAACATACACATGCCAACTCTGCCATCTCTATACCGCAGAGAAAATGGAATATTCCAGGAAATGGCCGTCTTGGACTTCGTATATATATATATATATATATATATATATATATATATATATATATATATATATATATATATATAAGCCCTTTATTGACCATTCAGTCTCTGTGGTTTGGGATTCATTCTAGTGGGTCCTGACATTTCAAATGGCTAATCTCTCTGGCTCCAATAAATTTACAGCCTCTGGAACCTATCCAAACTCATACAGCAACCACAGTCCTACCTATATCTGTAGACATACCACCCACACATACCTCTCAACCTCTTACTGCAAGAGATCTGAACAAAGTCTAATATGATGGCAGACAAAGGCACAAAAATAGAGACATATTTTAAATATTGCTCTTATGAACTTAGAAAGTTGCTAGAATAACAGGGTTTGTGTGGATATGCATTTTCTGATGGATATGGAGTCTGAAACTCAAACACATGTCATTATTTAGTAACTTCAATCCTCAGTGATTTGCCAGAAGATCACACATTTTATGAGGATCAGACGAAAAATATAAGGAAAGCTGTTCATTCAGAGAAAATCTGGACAGTTGAGAGATATGCACCTACCAACCTAACACTCAGTAACTTAAAATATCCTGAAACCTTTCTAAATTCAATAAAGGCTCCTTCATCAATACGTTGAAAGCCTTTAATTGGTCTGTCTTAAAAATTCTCTCAGTCAATAAGGCAGTCAAAACCTTTAATACCTTATTCTTAAATACTGTAAACAGCTATGCCCCACTCCACAAAAAAGAATTTCCCAAGGCTCATTACCTAGACAAAATCCACAATGTCAGAGACAAATCTAGGAAATAGTTTCTCAGACATAAAACTCCCTATAAGCTACAATTCTATACAGAACTATGCCATCTGAGGAAAAACTAAGTTAAACTAGATTAAAAAAATAATATTATAGCCATCTACAACTTTAACACAAAAATGACCTCCTCAAAATTTTGGACATCAATACATAACTTGTTACGTCCGGGCTCAAATAAGGAGCTAAGCCCTTCTCATAATATCTCTCTACTAGAAATTGATACCTTATTCAATACCTAACTAAAAACTCTTCATTTCCATTCAGTGTTCCCCCTACACACAATAATACCCCAATCCCATTATTTCTGTGGTGAACAGGGAAGATCAAAACCAACATTCACCAGGCACCGCACACACTACCACTTCCTTTACCCCCCCCCCCCTATCCTGCCTTCCACACATGAATCTAATTCACCCGCTATGTCCACATAGGACCCATTTCTATATGAAGAATAAAAAAATGTTCTACTTAAACTTAAATCTTCCTCTGTCACAGATGACACCCTCTCTCCTGAATGCCTAAAGATAGCTGCCAGTGCCATAGCATACCCAATCTCTGTCCTTACCAATAGATCAACAGCTGAATCCTATGTATGCTTATTATGGAAAAAATGTATATTATCCGTCTTTTTAAATGTGACATTTCTGCTGATGTCTCTTACTTCTGCACTATTCCAGTTTTATCACTGTTCTTAGAAATTCTTGAAAGATGTAGTCATAAACAACTCTTCACTATCAACTACAAGAATGGTTAACATCCACCCAACATGGCTTCTGTTCAGCACAGAGTACATCTACTGCCCTATTATCATTCTCTGACACTCTAAGTAAATACAGAGACTCAGGCAAACATGCTTCCTCTCTATTCCTTGACCTGTCTGGAGCCTTCAATACAGTTTCTCAACCTAAACTCATATATAAAATATCTCAACTTGGACATCCCCCTTCTTCATTACAATATTTCAATAGCTGCTTAAGTAACAGGTTCCAATTAGTAAAATGGAAGAATACCCTTTCTCACTACCTGCATGTCTCCCCTGTTGTACCCCAATGCTCTATTCTTGGCCTCCTCCTCTTTAATATTTTTATGAATGACCTCTATACCTCTGCAGGTCCAGCCTCTCTTATACAACATGCTGGTAAATCCACACGTCTATGTGCATCCAATAATGTGCCTCAGCTCCTTAGTATTACACAAAAAGCTTTTCCCTCATTTAAGAAATGGCTCCATAATTCCCAACTACTACCCAACCCTAAAAAATCAAAGCTACTGCTATTTTTCTCCAAATCATAGATGCCTGACTAAGCAAATTTCAATACAAAACTTCTTGGGGTGATTATAGATGACAAGCTTAAATCTGACCTGCATATTCAAAATAACATAAAAGACTTGCCAAAATTAGGAATTTTCTACAGGTACTAAAACTTCCATAGCAACACCACCAAAACCACTCTTGCCACTATCTACTTTCTCCCATCTTTTTTATACTGTCCTCCCATCCTAACCAACCTTCAGGCTACAGTTAAAAATAAGCTGGAGGTATGCTATAAAGTTGTAAAATTTGCCACCAGCAAAGAATACCGCATCCACCACTGTACTGCCTTCAAGCATCGTATTGGCTCAGAATGCCTCACCACTTAGAATACATACAGCTTATCATCACATACAACATTATTCACAAAGGTATTGACTGCCCTGCTTCTATAACTATTTTCCATTCCTACCACTATGATAGAATGTTTTCGATCTAATGAACAACATCTTCTAAGCATATATAAACCTCACAAATACTCCGACCAAATTCTCTACTCACATGCAGTTACTAAAAGTTGAATTCTATCCCTCTGCAAATTAGATGCATCTCTAACCTCTCCAACGTCAAAAATCTACTAAATGACCACTTAAATAAGACTTGGGTCTGCTCCTGCACTAATCCCAGGCTGCAGTAGTCGTTCCCTCGCCCTTTCAGCATACTTCCTACTAATTCCTTATCTCTGAACATAGTCTATCTGTTAGATAAAAGACAAATATAATTCTGCCTAGGCTATGTTATCTAGTCATCACTGTTCTAAATAGTGTACTCAGTGGGTTTAGCATAATTTCTATGAAATGCAGCTTGTGAATTCTTTAGCTATGAACAATATTCTTTTTCAGATTGTTATATCTGTCCAAATACTTGCACTATGTATGTATAGGTTAACAGAGTAGGAACTGAACTTATTTTTGCTTAGTTAATATGTTGCTCTTTTATATTAGGTTTGGTACTAAATTCATTTAAATGTAAGCATGTTATGTCAGTGTTGAGCTTTTTTCCCTAGGCCTCCACTGAAAATGGGATATTATCTCAGTCAGACTTTCCCAGTAAATAAATGCTAAATAATTTACAGATATAGATATAAATATATGAATATATACGTACATATAAAATGTGCACACACTTATGAAACACATATTATTGCATGTGTGTGTGTGTGTGTGTGTGTGTGTGTGTGTGTGTGTGTGTGTGTGTGCATGTCTGCTATATAGATAGGTTCATAGGTAGGTACTAGGCTATTGGCCCAAGGGCCTATATAAGCGTAGCCAAACGGTACCCTGGCTTTTGCCACCCAAGAAATTTATTTTCCTGTGCCCCTGTCAAGCAGAACCACAGAAGTGATCCCCGGGGTGAATTTCCTATCTCCCATCCACTCATCAAGATTTTTCTTGAAGAGTGCTAATGAGGAGCTTTGTTTGATATAGATAGGTAGTTTGTTCCAGAGTATGGGAAGTCTCTGAGATAGGAATCTATCCCTCCAGCATGTTCTGTTTATTGTGGTGACAAGGTTTAGGTCTCTAGAGTGTGTAGCTCTGAGGGATTGGGATTTCTTTACGTGGCGCATGTCTAACAGCTCTGGGTTTGACATAGCTTTGTATGTTAGGCAGAGATCGCCTCTGAGTAGGCAATATGCGACAGAGTAAAGCTGGAGTTTTTTGAGACAGTCTGCATAGGGCATCTGTTTGAGGCCGGTAATCCTCTTTGTGAGGTATTTCTGTGGCCTTTCCAGTTGTTGTAGATGTCTTGTGAGGTACATACCAAAAGGGGCATTGTACTCTATAATGGGTCTAATGAGTTATGAGTAGAGGGAAACAATGACCTCTTTTTTCCTGGATGAGAAACCTTTTGTGATGAAGTGTGCCACGTAGAAGGATTTCCTGACTACTGTGGCAATGTGATTATCAAAGGAGAGACTACTGTCCACTTGTGTCCCAAGGTCTCTTATCACACTTTTGGTGTTAAGTAGACTACTGCCTATGTGGTAGTTCATGGGTACAGAGTTTTTACCAAAAGGGATGACAATGCACTTTTTGGCATTGAGCTTGAGGCCATGGCTTTGACACCAGGCATCTGTCTCAGTGAGGCCCTTTTGTAGGATGTCCACATCGTTAGGAGATTTGATTATGGCTCCTAGTTTGCAGTCATCTGTGAAATTTGTTAGCCAAAGACCTTTTGTGTTAGCCTGTACTTCAGAGAAGTAGATACCAAACAGGAGAGGACCTAGCACTGAACCCTGTGGTACTCCACCTGTCACTGGTCTGAAGTTGGATTTAGAGTCTGCTACTTTCACAGTGTGGGTTTGGTCAGTGAGCCAGTTGGCAACCCATCTTGTGACTTAGGGATTTATACCTAGTTTAGTGAGTTTGTCTATAATTCCAGAGTGGGGGATGGTGTCGAAAGCCTTGGTGAGATCTAGATAGGCTGTGTGTACCACCTTACCCTCATCTACAGCTTTGGTGACCGCTTCAAAGAAGTCTATCAAGTTTAGGAGACATGATCTGCATTTTACAAACCCGAACTGGGTAGGGTCCAGAGTTTGGAGATTACCAATGTCATTGTTTATAAGTTCCATGATGATATGCTCCATAGCCTTGCAGACCAGGCTCGTCAGGCTAATGGGGCGGTAGTTCCCAGGGTCCGTGGTGGCTCCCCCTTTGTGGAGTGAGATAACTGTTGCTGTGCACCATTCAGTGGGCACAAAGCCTGAGGTGAGGCTATGATTGAACAAGGTACTTAGGTGGGGTGCCAGTTCATTCTGTAGTTCATGTAGAACGCAGCCTGGGATTTTGTCAGGTCCCATGGATGCTGTGTTCTTGGCTTTGGAGAGTGTGTTTTTTACCTGTGCAGCCGTGATTACAGGTACTTTGTATTCTTCCAGTATAGAGATGGGCCCTTTAGGGGATGAGAGAGGGGTAAAATTAGCACTGAACCTATCTGCCAGGATGTTGGCAATATCAGTTGGTTCTGTATATTTAGTGTCATTGTGCTGTAACTCAGAGCAGATCTGAGTGTTGCCATTGAGATTCTTGACATAGCTATAGAATACTTTGTGGTTGTCTTTAGAATCAGTGGCGATTTTGTTTTCGTAACTAGCTTTGGAGGATTTTATGAGGGATCTCAGCTTCTTACTGAGGCTGACCATGGAGTTCCTCCAATCATGGGATTTTACTCTTTTTTTGCAACAGTTTCTTTCTTCTGTTGCAGAGTTTGTTTATAGCAGG
Source organism: Protopterus annectens (assembly GCF_019279795.1). NCBI lineage: Eukaryota > Metazoa > Chordata > Ceratodontiformes > Protopteridae > Protopterus > Protopterus annectens. Next base: position 1,596,953,023 of record NC_056726.1, on the reverse strand, counting down.
GGACCACCAGATTGGCTTCCTTTTTTGGATGATAGCATCTTGGTTCTGTTAGGGATTGCACGATCCATGCACTCGTTTAAGTGCTTATAAAGTGCAATTGTATAGGATTCAGCAGTTGTCTATTGTCCATCAGCATGGGTGTTCTGAAGTTTGCCACTTCTGTCTTAAGAAACGTGAAGTTAGCTTTGGAGAATTTTTTTACAGTGGTTTCTCTAATGGAGGGTGGGGCTGGGATGTGGATGTCTAGGGTGATTTGCTAGTGGTCGGATCTGACCAATGAGGAATTACTTCTGGTGTGGAACACCAGTTGCCCATGTTGGTAATGACCAGGTCTAGGATATTGCTGCCCCTGGTGGGAGTGTGGATAAGTTGATATAAAATCATCATTGTAAACTTTCTTCAAGATTCAATATGTCATTCACAATACAATGTTCAGGTCAATACAGTACAGTAAAACATAGCACAGTATTATAAGGGTCTACCGAACAGCAGCAGAATAAACCAACAATACCTGAGACATCTACAGCATAACAGTGCCTGGGCAGTAAGTAGAAAAATTACAAAGTGCTGATCAATGCAGAACAATTATTAGTGTAAAACGTTGATACAGTTATCATTATTTAGGATGTTAGTGACATTTTTGTGGGCCCTTAAAGTTGTAGTTAATGTTTCCTAGTATTATGGGGTTTTTTTTTTGTAATGATGGCTAGGAATTATTTATATAGTTCTTAATTAAATTAAGGAAAGAAGGATGCGAGATTTTCACTATAACTTATGCAAATAATTTTTATTCTCCGTCATTGCATTGATGACAATTCACGTGGACACATTGGGGGGGGGGGGGTTAATGTGCTACATTAGTCTAAACGTTTGCATTCCTTTTAGGTTATTTTTGACCAAAATCATAACCCCACTACCTGTACACTGCCACAGTCAGTTGTCATAAAAATAAGCAACTTGGTCTACCTGGTGAGGTGATCAGAAATCTTCTTTGAGCCATGTCTTAGTTTGCTTGGCTGAGGACTACTGAAATCCAAGATCGTGTTTGATCTAAGATTTTAATAATCTGGATTTTGCTATTAATGCTATTTATTTTAAATGTATCTATAATATTTCTGCTTCGTTTATTGGAGTTGAGTATGTAGGCAGTTTTGTGTTTATGTTGACCATGTTTCCAACAATGTAGAAGATTAGGTTGTACAATAATAAGTTATATTTATGCATTAGATAAACACAGTACAGATATTTTACCATTTGAGTTAGGTAAAGTTTAATAGCCTAGACTGCCCTTTGTAGCAGATGTGGCCAACATATGGGTACTGCTACTATAATTGGGGGAAATAAGAGGTTTGCATTTTATTGCTTTTGGGTCTGTGTTTCACTAGTGTTAATTGCTGTCTTATCCTTACTAATATTGCATAAGTTTGGGAGAGTATAGAAATAAAGTGCTAGTATTAGTTTGAGGGAATACTAATACATTTGTATTTATTTATTCACTTACTTATCTACCTATTATTTTTTAATTTAATATATTAATTTATTTATATATATATATATTAGTACTAAGCTAACTGGCCTTGCGAGCCATGTTAAGCCATGTTTAATCCATTTGTTAACCAAATAGGTGAACTGGTCTGGGGAATTTTTTCTGCTACGACTAGGATACAGAGCACAAAACAATATAAACCTTTGACTTAATACAGAGTAGTGCAAAGAAGTTTATATTTCCAATAAATGTCATTTGAAGTTATGGATTGTTTGTGTACAAGAGCTATGTACATTTGTGGAGAACTCGAACCATGTTAATGATGAAAGCTACTTCATAAACACTTTCAGTGTGTTGCTATTACAAATAAAATAAAATGTGAACCTGCTCATAAAATACATGTAATTAGTACATTATATAGGTAGATAGTAGTAAATCAGGAATAGTGTGGTATAAAATAAACAAAGCTAGGCAACTCAAGAAGACAGGAAATAAGGTCAAAGGTTTACATTTACATATTTACTGAAATAATCTTTACTTTATAGGTGGAGAGGTGAAAGAGCATATTGGTTTAGTAATAAGTTTAGTTATAATCTTGGTAAAGGTTGGTTATTGAGATTGTAATGACTATCCCTTTTCCAGAGTACAGTTGCATTTGTTGGACACTTTTAGGTGATTGAAGTGTATTTTTCTAAATGACTTGTAGTTTGCGACTTGCCTTAATTCCTGTGGAAAGTCATTCCAGTTGGCAGGTGCATTTCTGCTGAAACGTCTTTCAGCTTGGGCAAAACTAAGGGGGGGGGGCATAACTAGCATGATGGTGTGGTTGTCTTGAGTCTGTAGTGAGTAGTGGGAGTCATTGAACTGTAATCTTGCTTAGAGGGAAGGGCTGTAATTCTCATTTAGAATTTAAAGGTTACACAGGATAATACTGAAGTTGATGGTTACTCTGAGAAGAGATGGTTAGCTTTTTGAAATGAGATACAGTGGTGCTTAGACCTAGAGGTCAGTGTTATAAATCTGTAGTTGAAATTTAGAGTTGTTTGAATTATTTTGGTATAATGGACTGACTGTAGTGATATTATGAGCATCATACCTCTCAATTGTATAGATGTTTGCAGAATGTTCAGATTTTTACCTCATATTTTTGGTCCGTTTCTCAGAAAATTGTGGTTTTCTGGAAAATCACTGGCAATTAATTGAGGGTTAAAGTCAGAAAATAATGGCAGATATGAGAGTTTCAGACTTCACACCCTTCAGAAAATTCATGTTAATGCAAAACCTGTAATTCTATCAATTTTCTAAGTTTGTAAGGGCAATATTGAAAAAAGTGCCCCTAGTTTTGGGTCTTTGCGCCCCCCATTATTGATGGTTCTTTCTAGATTGTTAGCTCTAGGAGGTTGAGAGGTATGAGGGCAGTGCATATTCCATTTTAGGGATTAGAACATATTTGGTATTGCTCTTCAGGGCTCTAAGGTGATGTGGTTGAAAACAGAATAAATAGCTTTAAGTTTCAAAATTAAAATTTTCACTGTGTTCTCAGTATCAGACCTGTAGGAAAGAGTGGACTCAAGGGTAAAACCCAAATATTTATATTGTGTGCGGTACTAAGAATAGAACCGAAAGGAATGCTGACTTAAGTCTATTTAAAGGTGTATAATGCTAGGCATTTTTGTTCCCTGTGATTGCCTGCCTGGTATGATTCACATATTCCTGCTTTTAGAGGTCTTGAAGCTATGAGTCTGTTGCTGTCACAAATTCTATGATGACAGTTTTTGAGTAGGTTATTGTTAAAACTTTTTTGTCAGACAGAGGGAGAGTGGGTGACGTGTTGATAATTATGCTAAATTTGCTTTTTTTCCAAATATAGTGTTGCCATCCAAGAATCAGTTTGTTTGCTATTTATTGCTGGTTAGGGTTTCTTTACTATTTGACTGAAATTAGTTTCACAGAGAAGATGGATTTGTTAGAAAAAAAGAGTCAGGTGTGAGGTGGGGGTTGCTGGGGCTAGGGTGGGAAATGAATAAAACAGGCTGTACCCCACACTCAGAAGGACTCTACAGCTTGCACACTCATGTATAAACATGCAAGATACCTTAGACTCCACAAGGTAAAACAACTACTTCAAAAGCTCTTTTAAAAAGTCAGCCGAGAAAATAAATATCCAAGATGTCCGTCTTAATAAATGCTTTAAGATAAAGTTGTTAGTAAAATTAAGTTTCTTTCTGAATTCCGTTTGCAGTAATGAATGTCAAGAAAGCAGTAAGACAGGCATTTCTAGAGATAACACAAAGTGCTTCTAGCATAGTAAAGGCAGATAGGGCAGCATGATTAAGAATCTCCTAACAGTAATTCACTGGTGTCTGATGTTCATCGTGTTTCACTGTTGCAGTCATGACTGTAGGGTTCTCCCCTGCTGGCAGGCAGTCCTCGGTCGGCCAGAATCCCAAAGTCTGGGTCCGGTGTCGGCTGTTCAACCATGCTCCCTGACGTCAGAGCGCCAGGAGTACAAAGCTGACAGTCGACGCCATGTTCTCCAGTCTTTCTTGCCGTGCGGTGATAGCAGTTCGCAAGTGCCGGTCGGCTGACTCCTGACAATCTTTTCTGAACAAACTTCAGTCCGAAGACTTTCTTCTCCTACTCAAATCTAAGTACCCCGTTGGGGAAACCTTTTTCTTGCTCCAGTCCGATGTCAGAAAAAGTTAATAACTGTATTTCATGTGGGAAGCAAATACCTCATAAGGATTTTCATTCTTACTGTATTCCTTGCTTAGGCCCTGACCACGACGTAGCTAGTTGTCAGTTTTGTGCTAGATTCAATCAACGTACAATTAAACGAAGGTACGATTTTGCATTTCATTACTTCGGTAGGCGTTTTAATTACAAAATGTCATCGGATATGGTTCCGGCTACCGGAGTTCACAAACGACGCAAGGACAAAGACAGGCCTCCGAGGTCCAAATCTGACGATATCACTCAAGCGGAGCCAGCTTCAGGTTCGGCCGTCGTCAGTGAGGTGCTTTTGCAGCCCCTGTCGTTGGCCATTTCGGAACCGATGGCCAAAACGGACTCCCACGAGGAGCCAACTAGGCCTTTGAATATTTCTATTGCAGGACCTTCGGCCAATGCTCCTTCGGTTGGGTCCGGAGCCGCTGTGCAGGTACCGACTTCCGAAGGGGTTTTCAGGCCTACTCAGCTTCTAATAAAGGCAAAGCCAAAGACAAAGGCAAAAATTCCTTCCAAATCAAAGACTGCAATACAGGCCTCTTCTGAACCGGCTCCCCAGTCACAGAAACAGTTACTTATGATGGCGGAGGATTTACTTACTATGATTAGGGGTTCTCATCCCCCTCCAGATAAAAGGCCAAGGCAGGAAGTTTATTATGACTCCTCTGATCAGGCTTCTGTTTCTTCAGTTTCTTCTTCTGACCAGGAATATTCTTTTCCTCCTTATGAGGATTCTGATGCTGAGGAATCCATTCCTTCAGCTTCTCCCCCTGAGGATTTCTCTTTTGGGGAAACTTTGCATGAAATGAGGGAACATTTCCACTGGGAAGGACAGGAGTATTCGGAATCTAAGAAAAGACTAAGGGATTTTCTTCTTCTTCTCCAACATAGACCCCTGGCTATTCCTCCTATTTTGGATATTGTGGATGATGCTTTTTCGGAGGCTAACTTAACCCCTGACTCTTTTCCTCCTGCTCCTGTTAAGCCTGATAGATATTACAAGGTTCCTGATTCCCACCAGTTTTTATACAAGAACCCTACTGCTGACCCTGAAACCATTTCTCAGGGTCCTAAGGGAGTTAAGGCCGCTTCTGCTAAAAACCCCATTCCCACTGAGAAGGATTCTAAATCTTTAGAAAGATGGGGCAAAAAAGTGTACACTTCTGCTACTTTATCTCTTAGGGCTTTAAACTGTCAGTTTCATATGCTGAAATACCAGCAATTTCTCTTGTCTGTCTTAAAACAGAAGCTTACTTCCATTTCTGCCTGTGCAGATGATAAGGAATTACATGACTTAATGCATGCCACTGAACAAGTTGGGAAGCATGGTTTACACTGTGGACTTGATGCGTTGGAGGCTTCTTGTAGGGCTGCTGCCTCTGGCACAGTAATTAGAAGGCATGCATGGTTAAAGGAACAAAATTTGCCAGAACAAGTAAAAGCTAAATTATTGGGTGCTCCTGTTCAGCATAATGTTTTGTTTGGATCAAAAGCTGAAGAGGTGATTAAAAAGATGGAGGACAAGGCGAAATCCATGCAAACAGTTAAAGATTTCTTACAAGTACAGCCACCCAGATTTAGCAGGAATTGGCCTACAAAAAATTGGTCGTTTCCCAATTCAGACAGGCCTCAGAGGGGTAGATACAGATGCTCCCAAGGAAGGCCTCAAACACAAGCCTCTTATAGACCAAGACAGTGGACTGCTTCCACCCCTAGGGGAGGAGAGGACAGGTCGCAAACTCTTAGGAAACAGACTCAATGACTCCCTCTGTTGGGCTGCAGGAACTTCTTGCCTGGAAGCCCCTCTCGGAGGAAAACTTTCTCTTTTTCACCGAAATTGGACTCGTATAACCCAAGACAAGTGGGTTCTGGATGTGGTTTCAAGAGGTTACAAATTCCATTTTCATACCCTACCAAGGCCAAGCGGATAGCCAGATCTTCCAAAACATCAATGGACAGAGGCCTTAAATCAGGTGGAAGCTCTTTTGGCTATGAAAGCCATAGAACTGGTTCCACTTTCAGAGATGGGACAAGGTTTTTACTCAAGGCTCTTTCTAGTCCCCAGGAAGCAAAATTCATGGAGACCCATTCTGGATCTGTCAGTCTTGAACACCTTTCTAGAGATTCCAAACTTCAAGATGCTTACTCTACAGCAGCTACTTCCAATGCTGTCCAAAAAATGCATGGATGGTAACTTTGGATTTAAAGGAGGCATATTTACACATTCCCATCAGGCAGGAACGCAAAAAATACCTCAGGTTCAAGGCCGGATCGAGGCACTTTAAATTCTCTGTGCTGCCCTTTGGATTGTCTACTGCGCCCAGGGTCTTTACCAAATGCCTGGCTCCAGTAGTAGCTTACTGCAGACTCAAGGGAATTCAAATTTACCCTTATCTGGATGACTGTCTTATTCAGGCAGACAGCAAGGAGGTCTTACTCCAGCATCTACGGTTTGTTCAGGATCTCCTCAAGTTCCTGGGATTCACTGTAAACATAAAAAAGTCAAATATGACACCCTCACAACAGATAATTTTTCTGGGCGCCTCTTTAAACACAACAACCCAGATGGCATTTCTGACATACGAAAAACAGTTTCAGCTGGCTTCAACTTTCAAAACCTTGGCAACTTTAACTCAGCTATCTGCAAGGAGATTCCTGCAGGCTTTGGGTTACATGGCCTCCTGCATCCTTCTCATACCATATGCAAGACTACACATGAGGAAAATACAGTGGTACCTAAAAAGTGTATGGTCTCAGCATTGCCACAGTTTAGACATACTGATCTCCGTCCTGCCTTGTCTTCAAAAGGAATTCCTTTGGTGGTCCAAGGCATGTACTCTAAACAAAGGAAAACCCTTCTGTCTGCCTCCTGCCACTCAGATACTAACCACAGATGCCTCGGATTATGCATGGGGAGCCCATGTTCAGGGCAACTGTCTGCAGGGCCTTTGGACAAAGGATCAGAAGCACCTGCATATCAATTTAAAGGAAATGTTAGCCGTTCAGAAAGCTCTAATGGCCTTCAGGAATCTTCAACAACCAGGACAACTACTGATACGGACAGACAACACCACAGTTATGTGGTACATAAACAAGCAAGGGGGATCTCATTCCTACCCCCTTTGCAGACTAGCCATGGATCTATGGAACACAGCTCTAGCTTGCAATCCGGACCTTCAAGCTCAGTTTCTACCAGGGAAACAAAACTTCCTGGCAGACAGTCTGAGCAGAAGCCTTTCGGATCCACATGAGTGGATGCTGGACACCGAAATATTCAGGATGATAACAGCAGTCTGGGGATGTCCTCACATAGACCTCTTTGCATCCCATCTCAATCATCAACTACAGAATTTTTGCACCAGGACTTTCCACGAACAAGCTTGGAAAGTGGATGCACTATCATTCAGTTGGAGAAACCTCTCGGGATATGCCTTTCCGCCTCTTCCTCTTCTTCCACGGGTATTATTAATGATCAAACAGGACAAGCCCAAGATGATAATTTTGTTGGCCCCAAATTGGCCTCGACAGTTTTGGTACCCCACTCTGAAAAACCTATGTCTGCAGCCCCCTTGGGTCTTACCACAGACTCCGAACCTTCTGTCCCAACATCAGGGTCAGGTTCTACACTCCCATGTCAGCACTCTCAGCCTGGCGGCCTGGTTAATCCAGGGCCTTTGATTTCTTCTCTCCTACCCAAGCAGGTTATGGATGTCATTCTAGAAGCCAGACGTCCTAGCACTAGGAAATCTTATGCAGGAAAATGGAAAAGATTTTGTTCCTGGATGCAGGCTCAGGATTCTGATCCTCTTCTTCCGAACATTCCTTTAATTTTACTTTACTTGACAGAACTCTTACATAAGGGTCTCTCTTTCTCTTCCATTAAGATACATGCCTCTGCTATTTCCGCTCATTATAATACAGACCCTCCAATCTTTTCCCACCAGCTCATGAGACAGTTTCTCAGAGGAGCTAAGAACTTAAGACCTCCTAGATCTCCTCCCATTCCTGCTTGGGATCTCAACTATGTTTTGGAAAAGCTCACCTTGCCTCCTTTTGAGCCTGCTGCCTCTTCTGACATCAAGTTTTTATCTTGGAAAACAGCCATCCTGTTAGCCCTGACCTCTGCCAGGAGAGTTTCAGAGTTACAAGCTCTTATGGCTGTGGAACCTTATATTATTTTTCATCAAGACAGGGTGTCTTTGAGGACTAATCCTACCTTCATGCCTAAGGTGGTTTCCAAAGTGGCTTTAAATCAAACTATCCACTTGCCAACTTTTTTCCCCACTCCTCAAAATAAAGGGGAAAGGATCTTGCATTCCTTGGATGTACACAGACAACTACATTTTTACCTGGACAGAACCAAGGACATCAGAAAATCAGAGCAATTGTTTGTTTCTTATGCTTCAAGTTCCCAAGGTAAAGCCATTTCAAAACAGACCATTTCTAAATGGATTGCTCATGGAATCAGATTTTGTTATTCACACCATGGAAAGCAAATCCCAGGGAATATACGGACTCATTCCACCAGAGCTGCTGCCACTTCTGCTGCCTTCCTCAGGGGAGTTCCTACCAAAGACATTTTAGAAGCTGCAACTTGGAGTTCAGTGCATACTTTTTCAAAGCACTACAATCTACCTCTCTTCTCTAAGTCTAGGGCAGGCTTTGCCTCTGCAGTCTTGCAGGGCCTTTTAGCCGCCCCTTCTAGCTTATGACCACCTCCCTTTCATTCTGCTTTGGGATTCTACCCTACAGTCATGGCTGCAACAGTGAAACACGATGAACATAGTACAGTTGTGTACACCTACCATAAATGTAGATGTTCGAGTGTCTTCACTGTTGTAGTCTGGGTTTCCCTCCCTCCTGTCCCCTCTTATTTTTACTTTTGTGTGGTTCCTTTTTTCACCATTCTTCTGAGGTGTATTTGCAAAGGATATGGGACCTTTCTCATTTTGGGACTCCTGACATCTGGGCCAAGAAAAACTGGAGAACATGGCGTCGACTGTCAGCTTTGTACTCCTGGCGCTCTGACGTCAGGGAGCATGGTTGAACAGCCGACGCCGGACCCAGACTTTGGGATTCTGGCCGACCGAGGACTTCCTGCCGGCAGGGGAGAACCCTACAGTCATGACTGCAACAGTGAAGACACTCGAACATCTACATTTATGGTAGGTGTACACAACTGTACTTTTTGCAGGTACCTTGCCATGGATGCTAGGTGCACAGCAACAAATCAACAATGTACAAATCAAAAAGTAGAGAAAAAGCTCATATTTAGACATAAAACAACTTTCAAATATTTCATCTGTAGTTTTGCACATGGGGAAAGGGAGTTTAGCATGCATCTGACCCTATCTGTGTATATAAGAAAGAAAAAGAAGTTATCATCTGGGGGGTGGCTAAAAGAAGATATTCAAAGCTATTTTGTTTCAGACTACTGCATATTCATTAAAGCATGCAAAAAAGTTAATCAATCCTTGGCCACCAGCTAGAGATTTACTGTTATGTCTGATCATTTCCAGAAGCACTTGAAGAGATTAACACAGAAGAACACAGCTGCAACCTTCAAAATCTTCTTCTTTTGGCTTTTTCCCAGTCGCAACCTTGAAAATAGCAATGATAAATGCAATGCAAAGATATTAACTGCGATGGTGGTGCTGTGGTAGGGTTGTCGCTTCACAGTAAGATGTTGTCCTGTTCGATTCTCAGCTAAAGCGTTTTCTGTGTGGAGACGTGCGTGAATGGGCATACCTTCATTGAAGGTTGTGCATCAGGGCTGGCAACTCGGTACATAAAAATCTACTGCCAATCATTAGGGGACCGGAGTTCCGCTGTGGCAACCCCTAACCTGGAAAAGCCGAAAGATACAACATACAACAAATGCAATGCAAAGATAATATATAATGTTAAACCTGAGCCAACCACTATGCCCTGTGATGGGGATGTTAAACACTGCAAGACTGTACCTAGAACATCAAGCATCTCGTAAATATATATCTCTAAACAATATATAGAAATTCACTGGAACCTCTCTCTCTGAAAACCTTGGTATGCTGCCTTACTGAAATACAGTCTGTAGGAGATATATGCAAGCTTTGTTTAAGTACACCACATATCTATAACAGTGTGCATTTACAACATCACTAAAGGCTGTTTAAATGGTATCATCTTCCTAATAGCTGTGAGTATAATAAAACAGAAACAGAATAGGAAATGGTATTGAGCAGGAGTCTCAATAGGTCGCACATGTGGAAACCTGCAAGATACGTAACGTTTCAAAAGGTAAAATAATGACTTAAAAAGCCCTATTACAAACTCTACTGAGAGAAAAAGTGTCCATGACACCTGCCTTATCAGATACTTTAGGATATTAAAATTATTAGTGTAAGTACCTGTGTCTTTCAAATTGTTTCAGGTAGTTTTTTCTGAGGGCTACAAATGCAGCACTGTATTTAATAATTGTGTTAGTGAGATACTTTTCTCAGTGTGATGTCATGGTACAACAATCTCCTTGAAGTGATTAAACATCCCTTTAGCATTTGATGAGCAATAGAGTAGACTTTTCTGAACTTGGTATGTACACACTGTTCAAAATTTAAATTGTTGTCTACCATTGTCAGTAGATCTTTAATGGTGATGTTATTTTCTTCTTGTCATTTAATTAGAGTTTATGTACCCCCCCCCCCAAGTCTCATGAATCGGCATGTACTGAGTCTGACATGAAAGATGCTATCATTATTACCACAGTAGATAAGTTTTCCTTATAAATCATCATGGAGAATTTCGTCATCTTTTACTAAAGTATGCTACCTAGTTAGCAATCAGCAGTCTTTTTAGTTATCCAAAGCCAATTTCCCACTTTTATATTTAAGACCACTCAAAAAAAGCCCCAGGAAAGAGTCCTAAGGGACATTAATGCTAACCTGTATCAGGATAGAAAGTTGACATTGCTACCATGACTTTTGTCACTTAATCAGGGTTTTTTTTTACCCACTGAATTAAATAAGGAATAACATTATGTGCTTGTAATTTGTCAATTATTCTCACATGGTTTGCTTGTGATCTCTGCAAGGGAAAACCACGGTGCTTCTTTTGTGGGTAAATAATGAGAGCCCAGTCATATTTTAAATATAAGATTTCTTATAATGAGCTTCTGCAAGTGCCATGCACTTCCTTTAACTTCACCTGACTCCTGCACAAGCAAGTCAGAAACAAATGCAGCATATATAATAGTCCTGACATAATAGTCCCGTCATCTTAGGATTTCATACACAGAACTTCACCAAACACCCTGTGCTGCCTTTATCTTCACCTGTCTCAGGAACATCCAAGTCAAAAAGAAATGCATCACGTATGATAGCCCTGTCAGCTTAAGATTTCATATACAGAGCTTGAACAAATACCATGTGCTGCCTTTCACTGCATGTCTCCTGGACAGTCAAGTCAGAAAGAAGTACATATAACTGCCCTGACATCTTATACTTTCATACAGAGAGCTTCACCAAACACCTTGTGTTGCTTTAACTTCACCTGTCTGCTGCACAGCCATGTCAGAAACATACCTCCCAACCATACTGAATTTCTCGGTTTTTACCGTTTTTTTAGGTCCAAATTAATGGGGTGCCATGGTTCCTGAGTGGCACCCCTTTATTGCCAATTTTTCTGGCTTTTTTTTTTTTTTCATCTTTTTGTAGACTGGCGTCATCGTGCCGAGGTGTGCTCGGTGACGTCACCTACATGAGCAGCCTGCTAGCCTGTCGGATTTCAGCTGAAGACTGAGGAGGCAGACCACAACTGTCAAAGTCACTCACAACAATCACAACAACAACACAAAAACATCAACCTACATTACAAACCCCTGCAGGCCATGTAAACCAAATGAAAATGCATTGCATTACATATATTACAGTTACACAGTTTTACACACACACACACACATACTCTCTCTCTCTCATCTTATCACACAGTCACACAGTAAGAACTAGAACTCATCTTCTGGCCATGAGTCCATGTCCATGACCCTCCCATTTCATCCCTTTCCAATTCCAAAATAAATAATTATGCAGTCAGTCAGAAAGAATCATAATTTCAAAAATAAAATCTTTTTCAGGGTTCAACTTCACATCTTCACCCCAGGCAGTTGAGCAGCTCATGTTAGAATAGTCAACATTTTTTACACACTCTCTCTCTCTCATCATCATCATCACACACACACACACACACACACACACACACACACACACACACACACATACACACTCACAGTGTCAGGAAGAAGAACTCCCGTGACCGTATCCGTGACCCCTCCCGTCCCATTCCAATTCCAAAATAAATAATAAAAATCCCTTTCAGGCTCAGCCATTACCCATCCCCAGGCAGCTGACTGAGCAGCTCATGTTAGAGAAGAGATCAGCATTTGGGGACTCCTCGACTCGACTCTTTAAAAGGCAGCTATAATTACACGCATGGTGCACATGTTCGCTACAGAATTTCAGAAATAAAAATCCTTTTCGATTTCACCCCACCCCAGGCAGCTGAGCGGCTCATGTCTTATCTCAATAATAATCTCATGTTAGACTGAGAAATGTCAGCAGCATTAGGACTTGAGACAAGTCGACTCTTTAAAAGGTAGGCTGGCAGCTATATTACAAACACGCTGGAAATGTGTATACTCTATGGCACAACTGACTAGTAGTGACTGACTAACTACATAAAATCATAACTTGTGTTTCAAATCTGTCCTCTGTTGTTTGGTTAACAGGCTGACAACAGCACACAGCAGTAGGTACTAGGGTAGAGATATAAATAAATATTTTTTTAGTAAGTAAGCAATAATCATTAAGTAACTCCGTCTCCACGTTTACCGTATAAACTTAAGGCTTGGCTTGCCAAATGTCTCTGAGTCGGAGATCTATATTTTGCTTTGCCGATGCCATTTTTAAGTTAACTTTTTGCCTAGTGACAGACAGACTACTAGTCTGAGTCTCACTCTCAACTCAAGACATTAAGGAGTAAAAACTGGTAGAACTATTGGGGAGGGAAGGATGGGGATGGGGATGGGAATTGGGAACAGAGCACAGCACACAGAGCAGCAGATCATGAACAAAACAGCATGCTGACTGTGAGTCGTGACAGCCTGGTTACATTTAACTTAATTATTACCCAGCCAGAGCCAGCCATTCCCTTTTACAGCACAGCAGGTTGCTGGTTTGCAGCACGAACAGTGCGTGTGAGATGTGTGATTGAGTGACAAGCCCCAGCCACGTGCACTGCTGCTGCTAAAATGTAAATAAACAAAGTAATTAAACTTACTACTTTGTTTATTTACATTTCAGCAGTAGTGCATGTGCTAACTTGTCACTCATCACATGTCTCGCATGCTGTAACCTACCTGTAGCCTATGGGATAAAGAGAGAGGGGCGGGCTGGCTTGGGACAGATGAGACAATGAGACAGAAGAACACAGAAGTTACAGAACAGAACAGAGAAGGCTGGGCTGCCTTAGAATTTGATTGACATTGAGCAAGCACCAGTGACAGTCCAGCACAGCACCAGCATTGAAATTTGAAGGTTTATGTTTGATTTGAAGCAGGCGCATGGGCTGATAAGCAGCTGATAACAGAGAGAGAGAAGAGAGACTGTTTTTTTTTTTTTTATTTAAATAAGTGTTTTTTTTTTGTTTGTTCATTGTTCGGCTTGCAAATTGTTGTGCCATACATACTTGGCACTTGCTACCTACTTGGCTCAGTTTTTGTTGACTTGGGGAAGTTGTACTTGTTGGCAAACTTGGTTGGTGGCAGACAGTGCCAGCAGGCAGGCAGTGGCACCTGGCTTGCTTGCATTCAAATTGCAAAAGTGAAGTGCACTGCTGACACTGAGTCTCTCTGGCCAAACCAAACAGCTTAACGGACTTGGAGCTGTGCGGTGGTGAGCGGTAAATTAATTATCCTGCTCCAAGAAAGTCTTATCATTCATCTTTCTTCATCATGAAAACATTTATTTCTTCTGCTACAGCTGCTGCTTCTTCCCCTGGCTCCTCCTGTACCTCCAGCACCAGCAGGTAAATAAAAAAAAAAATTAGAAAGAAAATGTATGTTTTTTTTTTTTTACTTAAGTAGTTTTCAGTCATATAATAACTAAACTAACTCAGTGAAGTAGTTGTCTGATAGATTTTATGCATCGTAAACTAAGAGTGAAGGTTGAATGTATCTGAACTAGCAGTTGTTGTGTTGGAGAGACGGTGCAAACTAAGCAGAGTAGCCTGTAGGTGACACAGATGGAGTGGGACTCTGTGGGAGCTTGAAGTTGAACTAGGGGATATAGCTGCGGTCTGCAGAGAACAGCACTGCCACTGATGGGTACCTTAGCCAGGCATATTACACCTTTTTATACGTCAGCCTTTCAATGCAAGAAACCTGGACAAAGCCAGAAAAAATGGGGGGGGGGGGGCAAACAAGGCCCAAAAATAGGGACAGAATTTAAATATTGCTCCTATAAAGTTAGAAAGTTAGTAGAATAACAGGATTTGCATTATGTATTTTCTGAATGATATAAAATCTGAAACTCCAATGTCTGTCAGTAGTAGTCAGTAAGTAGACTAGACAGGTAGTTACTACAAGACGTGAAGACAGTACATTTTATTTTATATGAGAACTTTATTTTAATTTTATATTACAAGTTCAAATGTTTTTATGCAACTTCAAAGTTTTGTGTTAATTAATACTATATTTAAAAGAAAAACTAATTTGTTGTTCTGACTTCTGGTTTATATTTATGTTATTTAAAGAAGGCTGAAGGCAAGTGCAGCCTGCCATACCCAGTGTGTTATTTTTCTAAAAGAATATTGTATTTTAGTTTTCCACAAGTTCAAATATTAATGTAAATAAAACAGTATTGTCCTTCTTATTTTGCATTTCATGATCATATTTTGGTTGTCTGTTCTTCAGTTTGCATTTAAAGGTTGGTATCCCACAATTCCATTGGAGTGGGTGGGGCTACATAATTATGTACGCAAATTTTATGTTAATCAACATACAGATTTGTACCTATTTTTCATAGGCTTTGTCCAGATTTTTTATGTTTCCAGGTTGACAGGTATGGTCAGAAACAAAAGCAGAATGTGTGATATCCCTGACGTCTTAAGGCTTCATACACAGACCTTCACCAAAGGCCCTGCACTGTGTTTAACTTCACCTACACAGAGCTTTACCAAACACCCTGCTCTGCATTTAACTTCACCAGCCTCTTGCACACTCATGTCAGAAACAAATGAAGCACATATAACAGCCCCAACATCTTACAATTTTAAACATACTTCTTATTTCGGCTTTTTCCCGGTTAGGGGTCACCACAGCAGATCACCTGTCTGCTCATGATTGGCAGTAGAGATTTACAGTGTTGAGTTGCCAGCCCGGTGCCCAACATTCCACAGAAGGCACACACATACACACACTCACACCTAGGGCCAATTTAGAGTGTCCAATCCACCTCCAGCATGTCTTTGGGATGTGGGAGGAAACCAGAGCTTGCTATATGCCCCGTGCTGCTTTCAACTTCACCTATCTCCTGTTCACGCAGGTCAGAAAGAAATGCACTATATATAATAGCCCTGTTATGTTAAGGCATGTAATTTATTTATTATTTATTTTACATTTGTTGACCAGGATTGTCCAACTGAGCTGAGTAGCCCTTTTTTAGTAGAGGCCCAGGAAGAAAAGCTCCACAATATTACATTATGTTTAAATGGAAAAACAAATGACTAGATAAAACAGGTTTAGCAGAGAATAGTCAGCACAGAAAAACAATCAGAAAATACAATTTACAATATTTTCTACAGAAGATAGTCAACCTAAAGTTTACCAACATATCAGATATAACATTTTAAGTTTTCCACTGTTATAGTGTTATACAATAACAGTAAATATCCAGGTAAGAGACATTTATAATATAAAAGACATGACAGTAGAGGCATACATGGGGCCATAGTTGGACTGTCTAGGGTTTAGGGTGGTTGTGTACAGAGGCAGGACCACTGAGATTTTAGATATTCTCCTGCTGCAGTTTTGACTTGATTAATATTTTTAAGAGACCTAATCAGAATGACATACTGTTCATTTTGTTTACTTGGATTTATTTGCTATTAGCACTACTACAAACGTGATAGCTGCTGTCTGTGTATTGCAGCTAAACTGTGTGAACTGCACTGCTGTTGCACCAATCGCATTACGCCTTCTTCTTCTACATTATCTGAATAAAACTGACTGACCTGTAAACAAGGTCTGGGTTGGAATTTCCCCTAAAGAAGACCTGTACAAGTTTTATAACTCACTGTTTGGACATTTTCCTTTATTACTTACAGGAATAATGACATTCTCATACATACTCTTACTCCATGTAGATTCCGTAGTTTATATGTTTTAACTGTGTGTGCAGAAAGTGATTAACCCCTTTCAGACGTCTTTGTCTCCTGCTTTTCTCCTCTCATATCCCCATTCCCCAGCTATCCCTGCATCCTGCAGTTTAAACTCTTTCCTCTCCATTCACATCTTTTACATCATTTCACTCTTTCCCTTAAAAAAACAATGCCACGCTAACCAAACTATTAAACTAGAACATATTGACTATAATGAGCATTTCATCTTAAATCAAATAAAGAAATTATAATTTCCATACTGCCTTCTTTCTTCTATATTAAACAACAATTCAGAACTATATCCATAGACTTATTCTACACCTGAACAATGTATAGTGTGAATAAGGTAGTAGCCTTTTAAAATATCACACTCCCTTACCTTTGTGATAACAGCAATGCTTTTGTTCCGTTGCTTGTACTACCACTGCTGTTACACTTAGCTTACTTCACATCCTATCCTATCCACCTCCAGTCCTTACCCAATACCCACACTCAAAATGAATAACTACATTTTTCACTAGCTTCTTCATCACTATTTGAATTATAACATGCACACCTTAAAAAAATATTCTTCAGTTCAAATCCTCCACTCCATAAAATCCACCATTCTAACTAAATCGACTCTACATCTAGTAACAAAAAAAAAAAACATGTTTGCACAATAAAATGCTCTCCATACATAGTTCCACTTCCATTTCCTTTCAAATATCAGATGATACACACCCTAATCCAGGCCCATTAAACAAAGCACAAACTCCACCCTCTCCCCACACCCTAATCCAGGTCCATTCAACAAAGCACAAACTCCACCCTCTCCCCACACCCTAATCTAGATCAATTCAACAAAGCACAAACTCCACCCTCTCCCCACACCCTAATCTAGGTCCATTCAACAAAGCACAAACTCCACCCTCTCCCCACACCCTAATCCAGGTCCATTCAACAAAGCACAAACTCCACCCTCTCCCCACACCCTGATCCAGGTCCATTCAACAAAGCACAAACTCCACCCTCTCCCCACACCCTAATCCAGGTCCATTCAACAAAGCACAAACTCCACCCTCTCCCCAAACCCTAATCCAGGTCCATTCAACAAAGCACTAACTCCACCCTCTCCCCACACCCTAATCCAGGTCCATTCAACAAAGCACAAATTCCACCCTCTCCCCACACCCTAATCCAGGTCCATTCAACAAAGCACAAACTCCACCCTCTCCCCACACCCTAATCCAGGTCCATTCAACAAAGCACAAACTCCACCCTCTCCCCAAACCCTAATCCAGTTCCATTCAACAAAGCACAAACTCCACCCTCTCCCCAAACCCTAATCCAGTTCCATTCAACAAAGCACAAACTCTACCCTCTCCCCAAACCCTAATCTAGATCAATTCAATAAAGCACAAACTCCACCCTCTCCCCAAACCCTAATCCAGTTCCATTCAACAAAGCACAAACTCTACCCTCTCCCCAAACCCGAATCCAGGTCCATTCAACAAAGCACAAACTCCACCCTCTCTCCACACCCTAATCCAGGTCCATTCAACAAAGCACAAACTCTACCCTCTCCCCAAACCCTAATCCAGGTCCATTCAACAAAGCACAAACTCCACCCTCTCCCCATACCCTAATCCAGGTCCATTCAACAAAGCACAAACTCCACCCTCTCCCCACACCCTAATCCAGGTCCATTCAACAAAGCACAAATTCCACACTCTCCCCACACCCTAATCCAGGTCCATTCAACAAAGCACAAACTCTACCCTCTCCCCAAACCCTAATCTAGATCAATTCAACAAAGCACAAACTCCACCCTCTCCCCAAACACTAATCCAGGTCCATTCAAGAAAGAAGCAAACTCCACCCTCTCCCCACACCCTAATCCAGGTCCATTCAACAAAGCACAAACTCCACCCTCTCCCCACATCCTAATCCAGGTCCATTCAACAAAGCACAAACTCCACCCTCTCCCCACACCCTAATCCATGTCCATTCAAAAAAGCACAAACTCCACCCTCTCCCCACACCCTAATCCAGGTCCATTCAACAAAGCACAAACTCCACCCGCTCCCCACACCCTAATACAGGTCCATTCAACAAAGCACAAACTCCACACTCTCCCCACACCCTAACCCACGTCCATTCAACAAAGCACAAACTCCACCCTCTCCCCAAACCCTAATCCCAGTCCATTCAACAAAGCACAAACTCCACCCTCTCCCCACACTCTAATCCAGGTCCATTTAACAAAGCACAAACTCCACCCTCTCCCCACACCCTAACCCAGGTCCATTCAACAAAGCACAAACTCCACCCTCTCCCCACACCCTAATCCAGTTCCATTCAACAAAGCACAAACTCTACCCTCTCCCCAAACCCTAATCTAGATCAATTCAACAAAGCACAAACTCCACCCTTTCCTCACACCCTAATCTAGTTCCATTCAACAAAGCAAAAACTCCACTCTCTCCCCACACCCTAATCCAGGTCCATTCAACAAAGCACAAACTCCACCCTCTCCCCACACCCTAACCCAGGTCCATTCAACAAAGCACAAACTCCACCCTCTCCCCACACCCTAATCCAGGTCCATTCAACAAAGCACAAACTCCACCCTCTCCTCAAACCCTAATCCAGGTCCATTCAACAAAGCACAAACTCCACCCTCTCCCCAAACCCTAATCCAGGTCCATTCAACAAAGCACAAACTCCACCCTCTCCCCAAACCCTAATCCAGGTCCATTCAACAAAGCACAAACTCCACCCTTTCGCCACACCCTAATCCAGGTCCATTCAACAAAGCACAAACTCCACCCTCTCCCCACACCTTAACCCATGTCCATTCAACAAAGCACAAACTCCACCCTCTCCCCACACCCTAATCCAGGTCCATTCAACAAAGCACAGACTCCACCCTCTCCCCACACCCTAATCCAGGGCCATTCAACAAAGCACAAACTCCACCCTCTCCCCACACCCTAATCCAGGTCCATTAAACAAAACACAAACTCCACCCTCTCCCCACACTTTAATCCAGGTCCATTCAACAAAGCACATACTCCACCCTCTCCCCACACCCTAATCCATTTCCATTCAATGAAGCACAAACTTCACTCTCTCCCCTCACCCTAATCCAAATATGAGGTGATATACACCCTAATCCAGTTCCATTCAACAAAGCACAAACTTCACCCTCTCCCCACACCCTAATACAAATATCAGGTAACATGCACACTACTCCAGGTCCATTCAACAAAGCACAGACTACACTCTGTCCCCACACCCTAATCCAGTTCCATTTAACAATGCACAAACTCCACCCTCTGCCCACACCCTAATTCAGGTTCATTCAACAAAATACAAACTTCCCCCTCTCCCCCCATTCAGTAAGTTACCTTCATTCAGACATACACATTCTTTAATCTAAACATCCACAACATCTCCAATAAGGTAGTTGAATTCCATGTTTGGGTGGCTAATCACTCTCTACAATTCATAGCCATTACTGAAATGTTTACCTCCAGGTTACAAAATCATATGAGCTGAATGCCTAAACAAACCAGAGGGGGTGGTTGCAATAATCCATTCTACCCAATTAAATTAAATATAAACCCCCCAGCCACATCAGTTGCTACTTTCTTGTCTGCTGAAATCCTAGTTACTTTTTGAAATTTTAATGACAAAATATCATTCTGTATCACTTGTATTGCAATGTATATACCCCACTAGCAAAGATAATCATACAATTCTAGAAGAAATTCTGTCCTGAATATCTGAAAACATCAAGCAAGAGACTCTAATATTAGGAGACTTTAATATTGACTGGAACCCTAATAATTAAACCAGTTCTACTGCAATTAACTTACATGGCATAAATTAATCTCCTTTCCCACTAGATTAAATAATGCAACTAAAAAGTATACCACCGTTGATGACTGGCTTTAAATTATCTCTGCAAATATAATAATAGACATAGGAACTTTCCAGATTCTTTGTGACCATCATCCCACATTTGCCACTAGACAATGGATTAATGTGTCCATTGTTACAAGAAAGTCCTTCTGTACTGCACCACTTATAAACAAAGGGATTGTGTCTATATATAGGGATATCATTGTCCCCCTTTACTCAGCCCTCATTAGGCTAGTCACTGAAAATAATGCCTCCTTTGTCATGTATTTGTCCAGACACATACAACAAATGGAATACCCACAGAGATACTTTACTAAAAGGATACAAAGGCCTAAGCAGCATATCTTACATGGACCAACTCAAAGCCCATTCAGTATACTCTGTATCCTACAGACTGCTTAGAGGTGACCTGTATTTGGCATACAAGGCATCCTCTGACCCATTACTGATGGATTTACTGGATATCAGCAAGTCAAATGGCATATGAAATAATTAGCCTAGGTATGTAAACCTATTATGCAACATCAACAGAACAGTTTTGAGGACAGGTGTATCTCACAGAGGTTACCAGTGTTCTGGAACAGACTCCCTATCCACATAAAGTAAAGTTCATCCCTGTCCATATTCAAGTGCAACTTAAATCTATGGATGTGAAACAGAAAATTTAAGCCAGGACTGCCTCCTGTACTACTAATGGACAGAGGTAGCTCCTAAATGCTTTTATCGCATGCATGAGTCCCCTCATATTATCTATGGTATGAGTCTAGCTATTTTCATTAGGGGTAACATATAATTATTAAGCATGGGATGGGTAAAGCCAGTCTATAAAGAAATGTGTTAGGTTATTTTGAGCACAAAAAAGGGAAAATTGTTAGGCTTACAATGGCCTGCAAGGGCAGCTAACCTAGTACTTATCTATAAACCTATTAAACTATAATAAACCCAGACGTTTAAGTACAACTATTCTATAAAAAAAAAACTTCAGTGCATCTGTATTAAATGATGCCTTATTCACAATGTAACTGCAAAACCCTCAAATTTCTGCTACTTGGCCAAGTGCTAGGCACATTTAACTCAATCTTTTTTAATATCCTTAAAGATTCAGCTCCACTCAGAAGGAAAATTAATAAGTGTAATCCTGCGCCCTTGCTAAAGTCTGATACTAGACAACTAAAGCACCAGAGAGACAAAGCATAGAAAATATGGCACACTTGATAGAAAACCTACCTCATTCCAAACTTGTAAACAACTTTTCAACCTTGCCAAAAAACACAAACGGACAGATAAACAACATGTATTTATTTATTTATTGCATTTGTTAACCGGGAAAGTCCACTGGGCCAAGAAAGAGCCCATTTTCAGTGGAGGTCAGGGGAGAAAAGCTCCACATTAATACATACAAAGTGAAATATTCATACACAGAACCAAGTATGTCGAGCAGAACTTTCACATTCAAAGAAAAAAATAATAGCAACAACAGTGATAATGTTTACAGTCAAGGTGGAAATATAAAGGTACAGATGGCATACATTCAAAAACATATAAGTATAAATATATCTGCAAAATACTTAGCAGAGGAGACTTGACTTTGGGGAAGAAAGGAGGAGACAGAACGGCTAAAGGAGGAAGAGTCAAGCTAAGGTAACAGCAAAGGAGTATGTAGGGTAGAGAGAAGGAGAGGAGATGTTTGTAGTTGAATGGTTAAAGTTGAGACTCCAGAGACAGAAATCAGGTGTTGAGGTAAATTGTTGGGGAGCAGAAGCATAGCCAGTGAGAGGAGAGATGTAGTTTGAGGGATTTTTTAATGGAGGCAGGATTGCTGATAGTCCTGAGTGAAGAAGGGAGATTATTCCATACCTTAAAGATGGTATAAGAATACATTTGGCCAGCTGAGAGCTTGGGTTTCTTGACTGACTGTAGCATTTTGTTTTCAGACCTGAGGTGGTGATTAGGATGGTATATGGTCAGTATGGAGGACAGGGAAGGGCAGGTCTCAGGTTGATAGATTATTTGTGGGATGTAGTTAATTGTAGGTAAGTGAGATAGTGAGGGAATTCTAGCCGATTTAGTTGCTGCAAAGAGGAGCAGTGGTGGGTGGAAAATTTTGCATTTGTGACAAATTTAGCGACTTTGTTGTAGCAAGAGTCTAGTTTTGATTTTAAGGAGGACTGTAGATTGGTGAGGATGGGAGCACCATATAGAAGAGTTGGAAGCAGGAAGGATGAGGCCTGGGCTATTTTAGCAGAGTGTCTTAGAAAGTAGTTGTGCCTATAAAGGGCACCTACCTTTTCATGTTTTTTTTTTTAATGTTGCTGTAGATGTGAAGGCCAAATGTTAATTTGTCATCCAATGATGATACCTAACAGTTTGGTGCTGCGGACAACTTCAATGGTAGTGTTGTTTTGGAAATGAACAGAGAAAGTGATTTGTCAACAGGGCTAGATTTTATGGGGGTAAATACTAAGAGTTTAATTTCATTGGGGTTAAGGGCGAGATGGTTTTGGGACATCCATGTTTCAGTAGAAGTAAAAGCTTCTTGGGTAAGATGCTGTAATACAGTGGCAGATGTAGAAAAGCAGATGATAGTTGAGTCATCTGCATATTGGATAGCAGTACTGTGGGTAAGAGTGTTGTGAAAGTCATTAGCAAATGTACTGAATAGGAGGGGACCCAGAATTGAACCTTGGGGGAAACCTGTGTTTGTATTGAGGAAAGGGGAAGAAGAGTGCTGCCATATAGTCGATTGTAGCCTATTGTTGAGATGGCTAGTCAGCCATTGTAAGGTAGGGGGAGATAGGCTAAGGTTGGAGAGTTTAGTAAGCAGAAGGGAGTGGGAAATGATATCAAATGTCTTAAATCAAGAAAGAGAGCAGAGACTATGGAGCCAGCATCACAAGCTCTATTTACCGTGTCTAAGAATGAAATGAGGGCAGTGTTGTGCTATGCCGACACCTAAAGCCATGTTGAGTGGGAAAAATGATTTGGTGTTTTACCAGATGACTTAGGAGCTGAGTATGAATACACTTCTCTAGTATTTTGGAGATGGGGCAAAGAATGGCACTAGGATGGAAGTTTGAGATATCTGAATTGTTGCCACCTTTATGGAGTGGGAAGACAAATGTTTTTTTCCAGATATCAGGTATGCATGATTCTTGAATGGACCTGTTGAGGAGGATGCTGACAGGATATGCAATGAAGGAGGCAGCTAGTTGCAAGTATTCTGCAGGTAAGTTATCTGGGGCATTAGTACATGGTTTTAGTTTATGAAGAAGTTTTTGGATGGCAGATGTGGGAATGGGTGATAGTGAGAAAATAGGTAGAGGGTTTGTGGGGAATATGTACTGATGGTGTACTGTCTGTGCTAATGGCTGGGACGGTGGTAGTTAGTTTACCGATGGTGTCAATAAAGTATGTATTAAAGAGTGAGGCTAGCTCAGAAGTTGCTTTTTCAGAGTTTGGGCAGGGATTATTGTTAGTGCCTTGGTGGAGTAAGGAGTTTATTGCACCCCAGAAATTCTTAGGATTTTATCTACGCTGATCTTGGATACCTTGGAAGTATTCTTTTTTGTTTTTGACAACTAAGCATTTGTCCTGATTGCGAAGTTGTTTATATTGCATGAGGTTAGAAGGAGTTTTTTTTTTTTGCCAGGCATTCCAGGCTTTGTGCCGAGATGACATAACTTGCTTTGTGGACTTTGCAAGTCAGCTAGCATGTTTTTGCTTTGATTCTTTTTAGCCGGAGTGGGGCAAGAATATTTAGGATCCTGAGAAATGTAGAATTAAAGAATTCCACAGCATCATTGAGTGGGAAAAATTTCAGTGGGCTCCAGTTAGTGTTCTGCAGGGTATCACTGAGGATATCGGGGAGAAGTCGGATAGATCTCTGGTATATCGATACTGGTGTATGTTTGGTATATAGGTGGGATTACGTATTATGAAGGATGGTGAGTGGTCACTAATACTGTTTGGGAGTGTGCCAGAGGAGATTTTGTCTGGGTCAGAAACCAAGATCCAATCCAAGACTGATCCTTTGTTTTTTTTTATTGTCAGGTCTGGTGATGTCCGAGATTAGCTGAGTGTACATGTGAAGGTTGGTATCAGTAGAGGGGTTATTGTTGGAGATATCTAGCCAGTTAATATTAACATCACCCAAAATTATAGTTTCATTTTTTATGTTGTTGGCTGCCCAGGTAAGAATTTCTTCAAGAATGGGATATTGTTGCCTGGGGGGATATATACGACTAGGATGAATAGGCTTTTACAGTCAATAAGTTTTAGGAAGGTAAATAGCAGTTCTGCAGTGGAAAAAAGAGAAATAGGTTTATAGTAAGGAATTACTGTAAAGGCACTTGGGAATAATAAGGCGATGCCTCCACCTTTTTTATAAAGTCTGCCAGCTCTGAGGCAGGAGTGGTTAGGGGGTAGAAACTCAGAATCTTTGATATATGGTTTTAGCCAGGTTTCAGTTGTGGCGGTAAAGTCAAGTTTATGTTGACTGAACCATGCATGCAGTTGCAGAATTTTATTTCTAATGCTTTGGAGATTAATTGTGGTGAATTGTAGAGATTTAGTGGAGTTATGGGAGTTGTGTGAGGGAGGAGAAAGGCTGGGGTTAGTATGTATATCACCACCCATGACTAGATTACAGAAAATAGTGAAAGTGCTACGTAGAGATTTATTTTTTGGGTTGTGGAAGGTGCTAGGTAGGGGCTTCTTTATTGGGTTAAGGAAGTATTTGTGGACATAGTAGCAAGAAAGGCTATGTTGTGTGGAGGGGATGATCAGTTTTTTTGTAAGATTAAATCAGTACTATAAAGAGAAGAACCGATTGCTGAGTAGGTCAGGAGGGTGTGACTGTGGGATGATGTAGAAGGGGAGGGTGGGGAAGGTAAATAGGTTATGTGAAATTCTGATAGTCTTAGAAGGAGAGAGAGGTAATAGTAAAAGTGAGGAGAAAGTTGTTGGGTAGCAAAGGTCTATACCTCGTGGTATAGGCTGAGAAATGGAGTGTGAGTGAGGATGAGGAGTATAGGTAGGGCTAGATAGGTTTAAAGACAGAGATAGTATAGGTTGAGAGCTGGAGTGTGGGTGAGGATGGGGAGCATAGGTAGGGCTAGAGGGGTTAAAGACAGAAATAGGATGTATGACAGAATAAAGATGTGACAAGGATTGCTAAGTTTTGGATGTGGAAATTCTGAGTGGTGGGGGTGGCTTAATGGAAGGGTGTGTGGTGAGAAGGTAGGATGATTGGGAGTAAGGAGAGAGGAAGGGGTGGAGTGTGTGTTGGTAATGCAGAATGATTGTATGTGTGATAGTTGGTCAGGTGAGTGGATGGAGTGAGGAGGAAGAGTTGTATGATTAAGGTTGGGAGGGTGGCTTAATGGATAAGGCGTTTGCTTTACAAACACAAGGTGCAGGGTTTGAGTCTCACAAGGGATAACTAGCTAGGCTTAAAAAATGGCTCGCAGGGGCAGTTAGCCTAGTACTAAAACTATGAACTATAAACTATGAGGATAGTTGTGTAGGTGAGGCAAGGTTAACTATATATGTAATTGAAGTGGGAATGTGTGGGAATGGGGGTAGGGTAGAGGGAGCGGAGTGACCCCAAGCATAGTGAGGGTGAACAGAGCAGGTTAGCCCAGCTGGAAGAGGCAAGAGTGCCAAAAAACAGTCAGGCACAGCAGTAGGATGCTTGACTGCAGATAAGTTGGACTGTGATTAGCAGACAGAGCAGTTTATAAGGGGAGAACAGATAGTTAATGGGTAGACTAAAATCCCATGAAGTTAAGGGCTTTGTATTAGTTGTATATGGGAGAAAGGATGGGTTATTCCTGATATATGGTTCGAATTCTGGAAGCCATACACATAGAACATGCTTGTTTCATGCTGCCATCTAGTGGTCTAAGAGGGGAAATGGCTATAGAATGAACTAAAGGCATGGAACATAAAAGGGTGACATAAAATAGTGCTACGGGGGAAAGAGACATCCTTGGGGTAGAACCACAAGTGTGCAAGCCACTAATAATACAAACACAGTACTAAAGTACAGCTAAAGCTGTAGGCTATCACCTACACTGTGACCGGCATTGGGAGTTCAGGTGAAAAATTGCCAAACTGCAGTCCACATAGTATATAGATATGTAGTAGAGATGGGAAGGGCAGCCTGTATAGGAATGCTGTTCTTCCAAGCTGTAAAAAAAAAAGAAAAGAAGAGAACAAATGATAACTAAGTAATGTGAGTGAAGACAGACAACAAGGTACACAGTTGGTGAAGAGATTAGACAAGATATTTAACAGAGGAAGCAAGATGGTAAAATGAAGAGAAGTGAAGAATAAAAGGAAAAAGCCAGAGGGACTGGGCAGAAGAAAAGAGTGAACTGTGCTATGTAACAAGGCAGGAGAGTATCAGAATAACCATTAACTGTGAGAATCATCAAGCAAAACAGTTCAGTTAACACAAGTATTTCCCATGCTTTTGACAATACTAATGGGAAAAGGACAATAAAATGGCTTCAGTGGGCTTTAAAGTGATTATTAACAGTGTAACAGGCAGAATGTCACAGCGATATTCTTGTTCAGCAGGTCATTAGTAGAAAAACAGTACACGAGCTACATTAACTTCTGGAGGTACATCTCAGCCTAATATAACATCAGAACTCTGACCTCTCTAACACAAAATCCTTCTAGAACACAACGGCAAAACTGACTAATAAAACCAAGAAACAGCCCAAGCAACAGTAGAATCAACACGCAAATTTATTGAAACTTTAAGCGCTTTTCGTTTGCATGTATGCAAACTTCATCAGAAGTAAAACAACTGAAAATACATCATCCTTTTAAAACACTCAATCAAATAAGCGCGGGAAAATCATAACAATTATTACCACTTAACATCCTTCCATAAAGTGATATACAGAACTAAAAATTGTAAATAAAAAATGGAAAATTAAATGAAAAATGAAATATAAAATACAACCGACCTTATACAAAAGTCAACATTAACAACAAACTTTAAAAATGAAATATACTTTGCGTTTGCATAAACCAAGTAACTCCTATATAAAAACTACTACCTAAAAAATGAGTGTTACCTTACATACTAACTGTAATTAAACTATCAGAGCATACTTAAAAAATGTTTTACTTAGAGTAAGCTGTCATCTTTGCAAACTCTTCAATTTTAGAATACTGCTAACAGAACAGGTCTCACTGAGACCTGGAAAAGTGTATGCATTAAGTTTAATTTGCCAAACAAGCTCTAGCTCTTCAAATTTAAGAAGTGTAGGGCCACCACTAATGTCTTGTAACACGTGGTGTATGGCCATAAATTTAAATTTATGGTCAACATAGAGTTAAATATGCTTGGCCAAGGCATTATTGGTCTTATTATGACCTGTAGCATACAGATGTTCGTACATTCTGTCCCGGAGTCTTCGCTCCATCTTGCCTATATAAAAGGCCGGACAGCATGAAGATTTGGCCAAGTAGACCACAAATTTGGAGTTACAATTAAATCTAGATTTAAGTTTACACTGCCAACCATTGATGACAAATGAATTAGCTACCTCCACGTTCTTACAAAAGTTACAATTCTCACATTTGTTCATGCCAACTATTCTGGGAACCCTATGGTTCTGTTTTTTCCAATAAGTTCTTCAGATTCCTACCACATCTGAAAATAACTTTAGGTGAGTCTCCAAGTTTGTTAAATAACATTTGGTTGGTTCTAAAAAGCTCCCAGTTTTTCTGCAAAATTTTAGTGCAAAAATGACTTTGTGCACTAAATGTAGTTATAAAGCTGGAATGAAAAGATTGATTACTCTGACTTATCAATGCCCACTGGTGCTAACAAGTCGGAGACACTACTGTTGTCAAAAAACAGGGACTTCATAGGTAAAATCGGTTTGTAAAACTGGCTTGACTTTTTTAGGCTAACCTCCTCTATCAAGGAGTCCAATAAGGATTCTGGTTAGTCACGGTGTAAAAAAAGTTTTTTTAGGAACATACATTCCTCCACAAAATCTTCTTCCTGACTAATTATGCCTGAAGCTCTAACTAGTTGACTCTTGATAACAGAATGTTTCTGATGAAACGGGTAACAACTTGAAAAACGGAGGAATGAATTGGAGTATGTACTTTTCCTGTGTATTTTTGCCATGTAACAGCCCAATGATCTATTCTTACTTAACAAAATATCCAAGTACGCTATGGTCTCTGTATAGAAAGTAGATGTAAATTGTAAAAATTCTGTAGATTGATTAAATACTTCCAGCACATAGCGACCTGTCTCGTGGTCTCCATTCAACAAAATGAATATGTCATCTAGGTATCTAGTATAATATACTAGCTCTTTTTGGACATTATTGTTCTTAAAAACAAATTCTGATTCCCAATGCACCATAACCAAATTGGCTACACTAGCACCGCAAGGGGAACCCATCGCTATGCCTACTTTCTAAAGATAAACTACATT
Organism: Protopterus annectens; assembly: GCF_019279795.1. Classification (NCBI taxonomy): domain Eukaryota; kingdom Metazoa; phylum Chordata; order Ceratodontiformes; family Protopteridae; genus Protopterus; species Protopterus annectens. The sequence continues at coordinate 1,596,924,020 of NC_056726.1, read as the reverse complement.
GTTGAAGATAAAAAAAATTGTTTGATAGTACAAGATCGAGCAATTCAGTCACTAAAGTAGTTTCTGAACCTGGAGCCCCATATTTTTTCAACATAAGGCCCACCCATTCAATGCTCATCTCATGAGGGATGCAAGTATACAGGTCTTTGACGTCAATAGTAAGAAAATTGTAATTCTTGTTGTACTCTAAGTTGTTAATTTTTGCCAAAAAGGACCAAGAATCTTTGCAGATTTGGTCCTCAAAGACTATGTACTTCTGCAATATTGTGTCAATGACCTTAGCACATGCATAAGTAGGAGAACCACGACTGTCGACCAATGGTCTCATGGGTGGATCTAATAGGTCCTTGTGTATTTTAGGAATGCCAAATAGGAATGGATATTTGGGGTAAGAGTTTGTCATAAAATTGAACATATCCTGTTCTATTCTACCCTCAATGAACAAGTCGTTGACACAAATCTTAATTAGGCTATAAGCCTTATTAACCTACGAACGAGAACTCAATCGATAAGCATTACTAGAAAGCAATCTAGTCATACGTTCAATGTAATCAGCATTATCAAACACCACCAAACCTCCTCCTTTATCCGGTTTACAAACGCGAATGTCTTGTGATTGAATGTACTGTAAATATTCACATCCTTCACGAAATGTATTCATAGAATAATTAGAATTAAAACTACCTTTAACAACCTGCCTAATATCCAGTTTGCATAATTGTTCGAAAACCTGTAAGACTGGATGTAAACGTGGATTGAAAGTGCTAGAAATGCGAAAAGTGTTGTTACCTAATGTGTCTGTAAGGTTACCAAACAACAAATGAAAATTCATTTTCCTAGTGAAGGACTTAATGTCGATGATTGATTTCACCAAGTCCAATTGTTGCTGGGGTACATATGTATACTCCTTTGCCAAAAAATTCACAATGTCCAAAATAAATACAGAAGAGGAAAAATTGTAAACCCTGAAGTCCCCATTCTTTGTTACAGATAATACTGGGACCAACTGGAGAACCCACCTGTGGGTATTCTTCATCACCAGTAAACGTAAACAGGAAATGTTCATCACCACCAATGGATATAGATTCTTGGAAATTGCAAACCTTTATACAGTCAGAAAAAGGTACCTCATCTGAAGGCTCTTCCACAACCATTAAGTTTTGTATTTGTTGAAATTCGATTTGCCCTTGTTTTGCTGGAGACTCTTCTGTTATTTTGGCCTTGCCCCTGTGTGGTTGGCTTGCCGAAAAACCTGATTCTGGTTGTGATTATAATTATGATTACTCTGATGGCTGTTGGTATTATAGTACACGCGAGGACCATTTTGTAGTCTCTCGCTCCTCCGTACCTCAGAGAAACCAGAACCACCATCACTTGCCTCACAACCAATACCATTACCATTCACTACATCAATGGGGATGTTAACATCCTCTTCATCGTTAATCTGATTAGACTAAATATTGTTGGAAAGGTTGTCAGGGTTAGAATTAGCTCCCTTTTCTCGATGGTGGTGTGAAGCCTGGCCTGCCTGCCACAACTGAGCAGACGAAGGGGCTGGGTACGCTGTGCCCTGTTTGTATGCCTTACAATCACGATCCAATTTTTTTATTTTATTAACTTTGAGTTTACTCATATGTTGGTCAATACTAGAAAACACCCTACTGTATTCATATTTGTATCTAGAAAACCCCAAATCATTGTTAATACTCCTATCCAATTTGGTTACAGTACTGGTTAGAGAGTCAACCCAAATAGAGTAATCTTTGACCATTAGCTCTAATAATTCGAAGCCTTGTCAGTCAAACAACTCTATCAAATATTTATGGAAAGGCAAGTCTTTTTCAAGCCCTGTAGAATACTGGTACCTACGCAAGCCTTTCGGAACAACCTTCTGTACCAAACATTTTCTAAAATAGGAAATTTCCAATTGGAGTTTCTTTAATTTAATAAGATGGTTGTCAAAAGATTTCAACTTAATTACTATATCTGGAGAATCTGAAAAGTTACCTCTAATTGACCGAGAATCATTAGCACTGGATGATGTTAGCCCAGAAAAAGAAAAATTGTTAGAAATCCATGCTGAAAACAGTGGGGTTCCACCTGAATGATCCGGAAGGTGGAAAGAATCCGCCCGCACATCCACTTGGAAAGCCTCTTGTGCCAATGCTTGTTGGTTCCTCCTGGCCTGGTTGCCTTCTCGCAGTAGCTGATTAGATGTCTGAACTGGGGCCAACCTTGCTACCTCAGCAATAGTTCCTTGAGCTAGCATTGGAGTTGCCATAACCACATTGTTCTTGTCAATAACGGCTTCCTGCGACCCTTGCTGCCCTTGCTGTAATAAGTTGCCGCTAAGCAACTGTACTGGATTGGTAGCCGAATTTGTAGCCAGGTGTGACTCAAGGTTGCCACTACTCGCCGGAGACAAAGCAAGATTATCGGCACCAAAGTTAGAAGGAATTAAGTCCTTGATAGCACGCTGATTTTGATCCAGTTGGTCCAATCTGGTAAAAATGGACTCAATTTTGCTTAATAAAGATGCCATCACGTTGTTATTCGAAAGAGAATTGTTCGTATCACTAACTGATGTAATGTTACCACTGTCAACTCCAGAATGTAACGATACTTCACCCAGTGTAAAAAGACTCTGACTTGCTGCCGCACCGGACGCCATAACAAACTTATAAAACACAACGGCAAAACTGACTAATAAAACCAAGAAATCAAAATCCTTCTGGACTTGGAACAAAAAACTGATAGACACAGGAAGAACTTATCAGCCCAGTACCCCTCCTAATCTCTCTGATCAGGACATAGCATGCAGACTCAACACTCATTTCATAAATGCAGTTGTAGATCTAATTCCACATCACCAGCAGCATTCTCAGCTTCCCTCTGTTCCTGAGGTAATGGACCTCTCCTCTTTCAATTTAAAACCAGTCCCAATGACAACTATCCAAAAGCTACTTATCAGACTCAAGACCACCACTCTGGCTGCAGACAGTATTTCTGCTGAATACATAAAGAAGGCAGCAAGACCTCTTGCTTATCTCATATTCATATTAATAAACTGATCTATAAACAAAGATTACGTACCAACACTATGAAAATAATCTTTTATTGTTTCTTAGCATATAGGGTGTATCTACAGAAATGTCCGACTATCATTACATAGCTATACTCACCCCTTTATCAAAGATCCTAGAAAGATGGATCTATAATCAAGTTATCCCCTATCTTCAAACAACCTTCTCTCCCCTACATAACATGGTTTTCACTCCATTTACAGTACAACAGTACTATTATCATTCCTCAATACAAAGAGGCATAAAAACAAACGTGTGTCATTTATCTTTCTATTCCTCTCAAAAGCTTTTGACACTGTCTATCACTCTAAGCTACTTCTCACTATCTCACACTTACACTTCTGCTCTACTCTTAACTGGTTTTCTAGCTATATTGAAGATTGTACATAATCAGTCAAGTGGCAGACTGTCTTCTCTACTTAGCTTCCATTTTCCTCTGATGTCCCAAAAGGCTCTATACTTGGCCCTCTGCTATTTAATTTGTTTATAAATAACCTTTCCTCTGCCTCAACCATGCTGTTCTCAATCAATATACAGACGATGCTGTTCTCATCCACTCAGAATCAACACTACCTGCACTATGATCTGTCACACAATAATCTGTTATAGCCATCAAGACTTGGCTCTCAAACTCTGACTTGCTTCTAAATCCCAATGAAACAAAATGAATACTCTTTACGCCAACCTCTCAGTTACGCAGTAAGCTTAACTTATCAGCCATCTCAACTGAAAACATTCATTTAAAACTAGTCTCATATAGTAAACTATGAGTTACACTGGATGATTGATGCAAATCTGATATTACATACAAAAATGCAGTCAGAGGAACCTACCAAAAATTGTGAGACATCCTCTGTTCTAACTGTGCATTCTTGCAATCACCGAAACAACCTTCTTCCTACCTACTCTCTGCTATGTCTTGCAGTTCTTACAAATATTAATATATCACTCATTAAAGAACTGTACCAATGTTATAATAAGACCCGCAGTGGTGGTGCTGCAGTAGCGTTGTCACCTCCCAGTAAGACGGCTGTCTGGTTCGATTCTCAGCTAGAGCGTCTTCTGCGTGGAGACATGCGTGAATGGGCGTACCTTCATTGAAGGTTGTGCATCAGGGCTGGTAACTTGGCACGTAAAAATCAACTACCAATCATTAGCGGACAGGAGTTCCGCTGTGGCGACCCCTAACTGGGAAAAGCCGAAAGACACAAACAAACAAACCAATGTTATAATAAGATTCCTAAGTGTGCCACTAAGATGCCTAATAGAACTTATCATTGCTTAGTCCTCACAAAATGAAACTGGCTTGAAACAAAAAAAAAAATCCCATCCTCTCTCTTTCCTGAAGTGACCATCCGTGAATAAATTACTGCAATGGCATTCCTCTGCTGGCACTTTACATGTATTAGACACAAGTCTTGTTATTATTAACAAATCACACAACTCATTTTGGGATGCCCTACACTAAGGCACTGTACGAGCACATCCACTCTTGCATGAATCATGCCATCACAAATAGAACCAAGATGGTCTCCTCCAAAAAAAGGAAGCCAATCTGGTGGTCCCCTGCCATAAACAAACTATACAACAGAAGGAAGAAACTGTTGCAGAAAAGAGGAAAACCCCAGGATGCAAAAAACTCCCTCACCAGCCTCAGTAAGAAGCTGAGATCCCTCATAAAATCCTCCAAAGCTAGTTACAAAAATAAAATTGCCAAAGATTCCAAAGACAACCACAAGGCATTCTATAGTTATGTCAAGAATTTAAATGGCAATGCTCAGATTTGCTCTGAGCTGCAACAGAATAGCATTAAATATACTGATCCCAAGGATATTGCCAATATCCTGGCAGATTGATTTAGTGCCAACTTCACCCCCCTCTCACCCCCTAAAGGGTCCATCTAAATAACCAAAAGATTGCCAAATTCCGGTAATCACGGCCACACAGGTAGAAACCGCACTCTCCAAAGCTAAGAATACAGCATCTATGGGACCAGATGACATCCCGGGCTGTGTACTACATGAACTACAAAATAAACTGGCACCTCATCTAAGTATCATGTTTAATCATAGCCTTACCTCAAGCTTCATGTCCACTGAGTGGCGCACAGCTACAGTTATCCCACTCCACAAGGGGATCCACCTTGAATCCCGGGAACTACCATCTTATCAGTCTGATGAGCCTGATCTGCAAGGGCTTGGAATGCATTATCATGGAACTTATAAACAAAGACAGTGGCAACCTTCAAACACTGGACTCCACCCAGTTTGGATTCGTGAAGGGCCGATCTTGTCTCCTGAACCTGATTGACTTTTTCGAATCAGTCTCCAGAGCTGTGGACAAAGGTAAAGCAGTCCACACAGCCTATACGGACCTCGCCAAGGCCTTCAACACCATCCCCCACTCTGGAATCATAGATAAACTTACTAAGCTTGGCATAAATCCCTACATCACTCGATGGGTTGCCAACTGGCTTACTGACAGAACCCAGACTGTAAAAGTAGCCAACTCCAAATCCAGCTCCAGACAAGTGACAAGTGGAGTACCTCAGGGTTCAGTCCTGGGACTGCTCTTGTTTGGCATCTACTTCTCTGAAGTACAGGTCAACGTTAAGGGACTCTGGCTAACAAAGTTAGCAGATGACTGCAAACTGGCAGCCATTATTGAATCCCCAAATTATGTGGATATTCTACAAAAGGGCCTTACAGAAACAGATGCTTGGTGCCAGAGCCATGGGCTCAAGCTTAATGCCAAGAAATGTATAGTTATCCCCTTTGGGAAAAAACATGTACCTGTGAATTACTACATAGGTGGCAGTACACTAAACACCGAAAGTGTGATGAAAGACTTGGGGCCACAGGTGGACAGTGGTCTCACCTTCGATAACCACATCGCCACAACAGTCAGGAAATCCTTCTATGTGGCACACCTCATCACTAAGGGCTTTTCATCCAGAAAAAAAGAGGTCATTGTCCCACTGTACTCATCCCTCATTAGACCCATTATAGAGTACAACGCCCCATTTGGTATGCACCTCACAAGACATCTGCAACACCTGGAAAGGCCACAAAAATACCTCACTAAAATGTTCACAGGCCTAAAGCAGATGCCCTATGCTCACCGTCTAAAAAAAACTCCAGCTATACTCTGTGGCATATCGTCTACTCAGAGGCTATCTCTGCTTAACATACAAGGCCATGTCAAACCCTGAGCTGTTGGACATGCTCCACTTAAAGAAATCCCAATCCCTCACAGCCACATGCTCCAGGGATCTAAACCTTGTCATCACATTGAACAAAACATGCTGGACAGATATGTTCCTGACCCAGAGACTCCCCATACTCTGGAATCGACTGCCCATACATGTCAAGCAGAGTGCCTCCTTGGCCCTCTTCAAAAGGAACCTTGACGATTGGATGGGAGATAGGAAATTCACCCCGGGGATCACGTCAGTCACCCTGCTAGACAGGGGTCCAGGGAAGTAAGTATTGTAGGAAGAAATATCCAGGGAATTGTTACGGCTGGGCTTGGATAGGCCCTAGGGCTGATAGCCTAGTACCATCCTATGAACCTTATACTCATCCTACATATCTAACATCTGGAATTTCCTCCCAGATCATATTAGAAAACTTAAATCTACTATTAATTTTAAATATCAACTGAAAGATTATCTACAGAATTCCTGGCTCTGTTTTTTTTTTCTTCTCTTCTAGGTGAACTTAATTTTTATCATCTCTTCCTCATCTTTCATGCTCACTTATACCTTTTCAGTCACATATACCTCTATGTACAGCTCCTTCATCAATTCCATTCTCTAACTATAACTGCATCCATCTAAGACTTTTATCCTTCCACTCCTAACAGCTCCCTTAATACACCATTTTTACTGACACATCCTCTCTCCTTCCTCTTCACTATCTGCCCTATTCTCCTATCTTCCATTCCTCTCTGAGTAGTTCCCATCACTCTCACCCAGCTGCTTTGTTATTAATGCTCCACCAAGTCTAACCTAACATGTCTTCTAATACCCCTTGCTATACACTGCTTAACCCGTTTAATCTGCTGCTTACCACAATTTATTTACTCTACAGTTTTTTCATGTTTCCGGTCTGCTAATAATTGGTAGTTGATTTTTACGTGCCGAGTTACCAACCCTGATGCACAACCTTCAACGAAGGTACGCCCATTCATGCATGTCTCCACACAGAAGACGCTCTAGCTGAGAATCGAACCAGATAGTGTCTTACTGTGAGGTGACAATGCTACCGCAGCACCACCACCGCGGGTACTCTACAGTTAACCTCCTTATATTTCCAAGCTTCTACTTGTGCTAATAACCATTTTACTGGGAATGCTGATTAATCTCTGTTCACTCTTTTTTACATTATTGGCAAAGTTTGTGCATTACTATTTTTGTAAATTGTTCTATTTAATATATATTTGCTGGAGCTTTTCTCTTGCATGGTCCAGTCAGACGTTCCAATACAGATAAATAATTTAATAAACAGAACATTAGTACCTGCAATAAACTGCATCACTGTGAACATTTATAACTTAAGTTAGCTTATAACAAAATATTTGTATTTAAAAGTAGTTGGTAATTTATTGCCTACATTTTCCTTGTCTGCTGTGGCAAGGTAATGCCATATAGTGAGAGGGGAAAAAATTATTTCAGTAATGTTTAGCAAGGAAAAAAAGCAATTTAAGTTATGATTTCTACCTTTAAATGGTACGTGTTTGGTGTATTGTATAAATGTTCTTATCTCTGTCATTTGCTATTATGCATTTTCTGCTGAGTATATATTTGTATTCATCTATGGCATTTTCATTTTTTTAAGTTTGGCAACTGACCATGTCAATCTAGGAATCCAGATGTCTTGTTTTCAGAGGCACGCTGGGTTGTGACTCACAAAAGCATAAACAGTAACATGGATGATTTACAGTTAACTGTGATACTTAGTCATAGGAAAGTTATATATTATCTGTGTGACAGTCAGAGGTAATCCAACAGTGAAATAATGTCTGCTGAGATGAAACAATAGCAACAGATGATTCATTAACTTCTAAATTCAAAGAATTCAGACTTACTGCCTGCTACAATGAAAAGAACTGTACTTTTATTGTTGTTTATGAAATTTTTGTTTACTTATAACAGAGTATTGTTCAATGATTTTTCATATGCTGGTATCTCCCTTAATTGCTTTGACAACAATGTACATTACATTGCTAATCACTTGGTTTTGTTGATTATACCTACCTCACCCCATAACATTGTTTCTGGTGTGCAATAAACGTTCTAGCCAACATAATGGAGAAACTAATTCTATTGTATCTCTTAACATGTCATTACGATTTGGCATTGCCTAGTTTCCATATTATGAATGCCTATCGTATTACCAGAACCCAATTACTGTTAACATCTGTGATTTGGGTATGAGTAGCCAACATGGTTTGTGCTAGAGATCTCTTGTTTTATTCCACCAGTCTCTGTCTCCATACAATATGATAAACAGTTCATTTAAGCAGAGCAAAATTCGGGTCATTCCTTTTGCTCTCATAAACTTAAAGGTATCTGCTACTTTCCTGCCTGTCAGTTCAAATCTACTCATAGCTAATGGCTTGTTGATGGATGCCCTTTCTTTTTTTTTCATAGTTTTACTACATAATTTTGTTTTCACCTATATCTTTTCCATTATTTTTCTAGATTGCTCCATTGTATTATGTATTGCCGGTCAATATTTAGACACATTTCATATGGTTTCAGTGCACACAGTTTGCAGTCTTGGTCATTTTATAATTTCATTTTTTAGCCTGCTTCATGCTTGGTCAGCATAACTGCTGCACCAACTGTCTGTTCATCTGCAGTACACTGGTTTTACATACCACTCTCTGCAAGTTTAAGTCTTTTACTAACCGCCACTTTCCTTTTCTTTTTATTCCTTTCACTTATTTTTATACTGTTCTTTGATCCTTTTCTTGCCTGTACTTATCTGCCTTCTCAATTTCACTATATTCATGTTTCCACCTCTCTAACACAAACATTTTATTACACCGATCTGATACCACTACTCTAAACGTGTTGTCATGGCATTCTGGAAAACATATGTTACTGTCCTAATAATGCTATTGATATGACTTTCAGTAACACACTCTCTTGTGACTAATTCACTACTTGATACATACCTTGAAAATGTCACGTATGACTTCATTCTTGCTACTCCTTTAACTTTACTGCTTTTCCGTGATTACCTCTGGGATAACTTTTGTTGAACTTCAAACTTTATTTTACTTAGTTGCCAGTACATAAGCATTGTACAATAATAAAAAGCAAATAAACATTACAGAGCAGCAGAGCAGCTAAGAGTTAGGGTAATAAGTAATATGAAAAAAGTCTGCAATAAAATCAGTTAAAACGATTAGTATAAAAGCATGCATATTTAAGCTTCAGAAATCATATCTTTTAAAAAAGGTATTTCTGGGAATTCTTAAAAGAAAGTTTGGTATCATAGTCCTGCAGACAAGAAAACAGTGAATTCAAGATGAGGGTAAATAATAAAATAATCATAGGACCAAAGACTACTTTTTCATTTATCAAACCAGAAGCAGGCCATCCCTGACCAAGTGAAATAGGTGAGCTATGGAATAAAGGGCCAACAGCTCTAAGGTACATGAGTTTCTGGCCATAAAGGTCTGTACACAGTGAAAACAAAATGTTTGAATATCATGTAGGCCATAACTGACAGCAGTACAAACTCCCACTACACAGTGGGATTATGATCAGAATGAGGCCTTCAAGTCAATGCCCAGGTTGTCACATTGTTCTCCTGCTGCAGACAAACCACATCATATCAGTGAGCCCAAACTACGGAGCATAGTAACAATCAGACCTTGAAAATGGCAGAGCTTGTATCACTATCTCCAGACTAAACCACAAAATCAGGAGCCAAATTCTGGAGAGGTTCCAAAGATAAAAATAAGATTTAAAAACAACCGACATCTGATCCTTCAATGTCAGCATATTTTTAGGAACAGTCTGAACCTATGAACTCTTATGTAAACTCCATCCTACTGTTCCCATACATATATATATATATATATAAAAATATAGGTTTGCAATCATATTCTCAAGATGTACTTGGCCGAATACACTTTGCGCGTACTCCAAACCTCGAATGGTGGTAATGTCAGACACCAATAACGTGGAAGTACAAATCTCACCCCCATCTTGACCCATGTTAGTACTCATCCCAAAATCACATTTGATTTGTAATTCGACATTACTGGAGTTCTATACTCTCAGTTTTCGCAGTATCGATGATACAACCATTTAACTGAGTCCATTTCGGGAACATGATAGTAAACCATATATATATATATATATATAGATATATATATATATATATATATATATATATATATATATATATATATATATATATATATATATATATATATGTATATATATATATATATATATATATATATGTGTGTGTATGAGTGTGTGTGTGTGTGTGTGTGTGTGTGTGTGTGTGTGTGTGTGTGTGTGTGTGTGTGTGTGTGTATATATATATATATATATATATATATATATATATATATATATATATATATATATATATGTAAGAGACCAATAGTTCACAAGTGAAGAATGAGATGAAGCAGAAATCTCCTTAATTTTTGTAGGAGTCAGCTTAAAGCAATTTCTGATTTAGCAATTTCAAAACTAACTACAAACAGCTCCGTTTAATGGCAAAATCCAGTACAGACTCCAGAGAAAAACAGAGACAGATATGAATGTCATAGCATAACATTGATAACATACTCCTTTCTGTGCTAGAAGATCCCTTACTGGATATTTGCCATAAATGATATTGCAGTCAAGATAGAACCCTGCAATACCACAAATATTAATGGGTAACTTTGGGAGGTTTTAATCCCATGGGTAACTTTGAGAGGTTTTAATCCCTGAAACAGTACAAATATACCAGCCTACCAGACAAGAAGCAAACAAGGTGATGACAGAGACAGACAAGTCAAAATGAGAACATGATTTCAGAAGGATCCCATGTTCTGTCCGTAGTGCCAAACACTGCCAAGAGATTGAGAAGAGCCAAAACAGGGTATAACCAGTGATGTCTTTGTAATAAGAGATCATTCATGACACATTTAAGGGGCATTTCAGTACTGAGTCTGGACCAAAATCAGGATGACAAGAAACAAGGGGACCAAGAGATGTCAAAGAGGTGATGAGGGAAAGGCAGTCCATACAGCCTACCTCGATCTGGCTAAGGCCTTCGCTACAATACCCCACTCGGGTATCATTGAAAAACTCATCAGCTTAAATGTTAACCCATACATCACAAGATGGGTTGCAAACTGGCTGAGTGACAGAACCCACAGGGTCAGAGTTGCTGGCGCCATGTCAGACTCAAAGCCTGTCACAAGTGGTGTCCCACAGGGCTCAGTCCTGGGCCCACTCTTGTTTGGCATCTACTTTTCCGAAGTACAAGCAAACACAGGAGGGTTATGGCTGACAAAGTTTGCAGATGACTGCAAACTGGGCGCCATAGTAGAAAACACATCTGACACAGATATCCTTCAGAAGGGTCTCACAGAAACGGATAACTGGTGCCAGAGCCACGGCCTAAAGTTAAATGCCAAAAAATGCATAGTCATACCCTTCGGGAAAAACAAGGTTACCCCTAGCTACCAAATAGGTGGCAATCCACTGAGCACAGAAGAAGTTATCAGGGACCTGGGGACCCAGGTTGATAGTAGTCTGTCATTCGACACCCATGTAGCTAAAGTAGTTAGGAAGACCTTCTACATTGCCCACCTTATCATGAAGGGATTCTCATCTAGATCAAGGGAGGTCATAGTCTCCCTTTACTCATCACTCATCAGACCAATGATTGAGTACAATGCCCCATTTGGAATGTATCTGACCCGACACTTGCAGCAGCTGGAGAGGCCACAAAAGTTCCTCACCAAAAGGATAAAGGGTCTCAAAAATCTGTCCTATGCTGCCCGACTGAAAGAACTCCAGCTCTATTCAGTCGCACACCGCTTGCTCAGAGGTGACCTTTGCCTAACATACAAGGCCATGTCAAACCCAGATTTGATGAATATGCTTCACCTCAAAAAATCTAGATCCATCAGAGCCACAAGGGCGGAGACTTAAACCTCGACACAGCTATTAATAGGACGTGCTGGAGGGATAGATTCATCACCCAAAGACTCCCTATGCTGTGGAACAAAATCCCGGTACATGTGAGGCAGAGCACCTCGCTGGCCTTGTTCAAGAGAAATCTTGACCAATGGATGGGAGATCGCAGATATACCCCAGGGATTACCTCAGTGTCACTGCTCGACAGAGGCACAGCAAAATAATGGGTATAGTTCCCCATACTAAAGGGGTGGCGTAAGCCACAAAACGATGGGCTAGGCTTGTAAATGCCCTCGGGCAGATAGCCTAGTATGAACCTATGAACCTATGAACCTATAAGAGGAATGTAGCTTACCATAATCCACAGGGGGTATATAGAAATTATTTATTTACTGAGGGGGGTCACTAAAGCCTGTGTTAATTAATAATATTTTTAAAAGAAAAACAAATTTGTTGTTCTGACTTCTGGTTTATATTTATGTTATTTAAAGAAGTATGAAGGCAAGTACAGCCTGCCTGACCCAGTGTGTTATTTTTCTGAAAGAATATTGTATTTTAGTTTTGCACAAGCTCATATATTAATATACATAAAACATGATTATTATTCTTATTTCATGTTTCATGATCATATTTTGGTTGTCTGTTCTTCAGTTTACTTTTAAAAGTTGTATCCCACAATTCCATTGAAGTGGGCGGGGCTACATACTTATATATGCAAATTTTATGTTAATCAGCATACAGATTTGTACCTATTTTTCATAGGCTTTGTCCAGATTTTTGATGTTTCCAGGTTGAGAGGTATGGGGAGGTGGTATCACCAATCCTGACATCTAGAAGTCTGAGTTGAATTTGCCAGCCAGCAAATTCACTGTGTTGCTTTACTCATAGGGTTGCCACCTTTTAACAAGTGCAAAGTGGGACATGGGGGTGTGGTCAACATGATAGGGTGTGGCCAACATGACACTGGCCACACCCCCACCACGACATCACCAGAGTTGTTAAAGGAGATGCAGTATTAGTTATGGATATAACATTGTGACATTACAGCACACTGAAAACTCAAACCATTTAAATGAAGTGAACTATTGCTGCAAACACACACTAATCAGTTGTAACAATAAATAAACTTTAAAGGAATAAAAAACACACTAGTCATTAAACAGACACTTGTTTATTTAAAAAGTTAAAAATTCATAAACCAACCATTACTATTCAGAAAGAAAACTTAAAAAAATCTACATACCACATACAAGCCAAGTATAACATTAAGACTTTTTATTGTCAATTAAAGCTAAAGCAAAGAAAAAACACAAAACTACATACCCTAGTACTACATACTGCACCCTAGAAAATTAATACTAAACAAAGAAAAACACAAAATTATAAACTGCACCCTAGTACTTTATACTGCACACTAGTACACTAAATCACTTTTTTTTATAAGTGTATTTTGAATTTGATTTTATGGCTTGAAGAAGGGCCCGATTTGAAACAATATTTGAGAAAAGTCACAACATTTCATCCGGTAATTTACACTCATCATTAGTTCAGCTTTTAACAAGTCCACACTACATCGGTTTCGCACATCTGTCCATTTACCTTTCACCAAAGAAAAAACTCTTTCTGCAAATGCGTTTGAGGTCAGTATAGATAAAACCCTAGCAATTACCGGATATAGTGTAGTCAGTTCAGGCCCTTCTTTGAAAAGCTTCAGCCACTTCTCTCCTGGGGTCAAGCTTGTGTTACATAACTGTTCGAGAGAGGGTCTAATTGCCAAGTAGCCCCTAAAAAGATAATCTTCATCTACATCCTGCAGACTCAGGGCAGTGGTCACATTAAGCAAGTCACTGACAGCAAAGGGCTCATTTAGAGATAATTTAGATAGTGTAAACAAGTAGTTGCTTTCAGTATAATCAAACCACTGCTCCAGGTATTTCACTGCTGTCTCCAAGAACACAATGAAGTCTCTTTTCAGTTTGTTAGCAGAAGTGCTGTCTAATGTGCTCATAAGTGCCCTAAGTTTCCCTCCAAAGAAAGCACCTTCAGCTCTTGCCTGCAGTTTTTGCTTCAGAGAGACCATTACACAAAAAGTTTCCATGGCAGTAAGTGCTGATTTTTCTAATGTACTTATATGTTCATTACAATCAACAAGAACAGCACAGAGAAAGTGCAAATAGTACTGGTGCAGTGTAGGCAATTCATTCTCACCATGTTCATTAGCTGAAAAGTACTGCCATATCTGCCGGGGGGGGGGTTCCTCTTCTCCCTGAGAGAGGAAATAGGACTGGAGCACTGGGAGATTTTTCACTACTCTTTCAATGGCTGGGAGTAGTGACAGCCACCTTGTTGGCACATGTCTTAACAGACTCTCAAATTCCATGCCACAAAACTCAAAGAAGTCTTTCAAGTCTCTGATCCTTGTGGCCGAACCTGAGAAGTGGCTGAAAAGTCTCATTACAAATGCTTCAACGTCATATGGTAGTTGTGCTGCAGCTTTTTTGGCTGCATTGTGAATGATATGGGCAACACAGTTAGCCTTCTGGAGTGATGGGCACTTTTCTTTTAATCTGGTATACACACCAGATTTCTTCCCATAGTTCACACTGGCATTATCAGCCCCATAAGCTGAAATGCTGTTCCAGGGCAAGGAGTGCCTTTCCATAATGTTGGAAATTTGCTGTGAAATAGCCTGTGCTGATTCATCAGGGTTTTCATAGAAGTCCAAAAGGTCATTCACCACCCCTTCAACAAGGGGAAATAATTTTATGTTCCCCTTGTTGGAAGCATCTGATGAAATTGCAAATGAAGTGCCTGGTTTTTGAAGGTCATGCAGGAGGCATTCCAATGAGTGTGGTCCCAAAACATTTTCGACTATGGCTTCAGCCTTGGTTCTGCCACAAGATAGTTTCTTTGCAGTGTCCAAGTCACTGTCCAACTGGCTGGCCAACTTTACTGCACAGTCCAAGCTGTTATAGGAAATGTTGTGCTTAACAGCATCGAAAACCTCAGAGGCTTCTGCTGCAATGATCCTAAGTTCTGGTCCCTCAAGGTTTGCGTTCCTTGCCCACATTGTCATCAGGTGAGTGGATTTAGCTTGAAGAATGGCAGTCTTATGTTGTTCAGTTGCCTCATGTCATGCGACATCATTTCTTCCACAGTGGGTCACTAGAAATTCTCTCTTGCAGTACCTGCAGAATGCTTTGACATCATTGCATCTCTCGATCCAGTGAAATTCTGTTTTCCAAATGTCCTGCCACTTGCACATTCTCTTACTGCTGGTTGACTGTGATGAAACTGCTGTTCTCTTCATGCTTGAATCTGTACTTACCTGATATGCAACATATTTACCAACACTGTGTTACTAGGGTGCAGTAACATACTGCTGCACAGCACAAATGAACTGGCTTAAAAAACATTGGCACACGAAAGAACTGGCTCGAAAAACATTGGCATACGAAAGAACTGGCTTGAAAAACATTGGCACATGAAAAAAACTGGCTTAAAAAAATTGGCACATGAAAGAACTGGCTTGAAAAACATTGGCACACAAAAGAACTGCTTAAACACATTGGCACATGAAAGAACTGACTAAAAAACATTGGCATGCGAAAGAACTGGCTCGAAAAACATTGGCATGCGAAAGAACTGGCTTGAAAAACATTGGCACATGAAAGAACTGGCTTGAAAAACATTGGCATGTGAAAGAACTGGCTTGAAAAACATTGGCACACAAAAGAACTGGCTTAAAAAACATTAGCACATGAAAGAACTGGCTTGAAAAACACTGGCACATGAAAGAACTGGCTCGAAAAACATTGGCATGCAAAAGAACTGACTTGAAAAACATTGGCATGCGAAAGAACTGGCTTGAAAAACATTGATATGCGAAAGAACCGAGGAATGGAGCAGAAAATAGTTATTACAAACACTTTGAAAAAGGTCAAATAATAAATGAGGTAATGTAGGGGGCATTTTGGCCATTAAAAACTAACATTAATACAGCTTGTAGAAAATGAAATGCATTATTTTTACCACTGAACATGCCCACCTCACCCCAGCCCTAAAGACAAAAAAAGTTAACCACATTCACTGAACCAAAAAACACTAAAATGAATGAGAATGCACAGTGGATACCATAGACCTGATTTAGCTTTTGACCACAGTAGTGAAATGTATGGCACTAATTTACACAGCGCAATGATCTATTAATGAACATGCCCAACAGCAGCACTGGTCGTAATCGGATTATAATGAAAACAGTACATAAGTATGTTGAAGACATCACTAAAACACAAAATACAAACTTTGCTACTTATAAACGCAAACTACCCTGTAACAACGACATGGTTTAGCACAATCTCAAATACATTGCATTAACTTCTGAGCATCCATCCACAAAAAAAAAATAAACAGGAAAAAAGTCCGTAAACATTTTAACTTTTAAAAATACTTCTTGCAAGAGAAGTACTATAAACTACAATGTACAGCAGACTCCATGGGCTCCTTTTACCTCAAAACATAGCAATTAAGAGTAATTTACCCAGCACAGCAATGCAATAAACAGGCCCAAGTAAAAGCAACACACCCATATTCACATTACAAGCAAAGCCGTACATTTTAACCTTATTAAAAATGCATAATAAATTAAATGCACACATTTACAAGTATAAATGAAAACAATCTTGAAACAGCTTCGGCAAATTGGCAACGTACCTACTAGAATAATAAATGAATTACATTAACTGTTAACATTCCCCCTCAAGAGGTAGACTTGTACCACATACACATGGACTTGCAGGAACTAACAAGAAAAGTTACCCAAATAGTATATCGTAACATCCTGAAAACAGCATTAAATTGCACACATTTCCAAACAAAAAAGTGCAAACCATGCTCGAACATTTTCTATCTGCAAACAGACAATACCCAGAAAAAGCTACGACAATAGAAATACATCACACTAAATTTATATTTCACTGCCCCCCAACAGAAATAAACAACGTCTATACACAGTTCAGCCTTTTAAAAGTAATGCTTCCAAATCATACCCCCAAGAATAATAACAATTACATATACATTCAGGTTTTATATATTTAAAAACTACTACTCAAAAATATCAAAATAACCACTGCACAGATTTAAACACTGCATAATGCACCCCCATCTACCTCTAAACATTAAAAAATTAAACCACAATATATTCCCATTTTAAACTAGTACTCATAAATCTCAAAATAACCACTGCACAGATTTAAATACTGCATACTACATCCCCATCTACCTCTAAACATTAAAAACTTAAATAAAGCACACTATTCCCATTTTAAATAACTAAAGCCACAAAATGCAATTATGTACTTACCACTATCACAGTTATTGCTGGGCTAGCTTGCTTCCTTCCTGCTGGAATGGCTAGTTGGATGTTCAAGTAGTGGCTGGGCTTGCTGGCAGGCTCCCTTGCTGGCTAGCAGGCTCCCTTGCAGGCTGGCTGGCTTCTTTCCTGGCTGGCTGGCTGGCTTCTTTCCTGGCTGGCTGGCTGGCTGGCTGGCTTCTTTCCTGGCTGGCTGGCTGGCTGGCTTCTTTCCTGGCTGGCTGGCTGGCTTCTTTCCTGGCTGGCTGGGCTGGCTGGAGAAATAGAATGTCAGATCTTTTTCGTTCGCAACTGTTGCAGAGCTTAGTGCTCTACAGCTGTGACTTTTATGGGGGTCTTCTTAGCAAGTTCCTGCCCCCTCCAATCCCTGCAGCCAATTACTCTGTTGCATTACCACCCGGACCTAGCAGGGAATCCCTCTAACTGCAGGTCCGGGTGATGACATAGCCGCATTGCCGTGGAAAAACTGGAAGTGTTTTCGGCTTTTCCACGGCAATTGAATTCGCAATCGTGAAAAGGGGAAAATAGGACTTTTAAAGTCCCACGCTTGGTGACTGCGGGAAGCGGGATGAGAGGGCTCAATCCGTGAGTGTCCCGCTGACAACGGGATGGGTGGCAACCATATTTACTCAGTGAAGGTGGCACCACTGGCCACTAGTTCAGCACACTGATTAGTGCTGCCGTTGAGGTTTTGTACATGACTGTAGAAGGCCTTGTGGTTGTCTTTAGCCTGAGAGGCTATCTTGACCTCATAATTGGCCTTGCTGGACTTAATTAGTCCTCTTAATTTCCTGCTTAGTTTAATTAGAGGGCTCCTGTCATTATGGGAGTTGCTTATCCTGATTTTAGCCATGACTTTTTTCATTTTGTTATATACCCTATTAAGGTTAAGATTCCATCAGTGCAGCTTGTTTAGGCCTTACGTCTAGTAGGTACCATAGTATCTTTACAGGTATTTAGACAGTTGTTCAGAAACACTTACTTTACACATCTAAATATTACTAGCATAGAGTCTGGAAATGATATACTATTATAGTCTGGACTTTTGGGGGTAGTACACAACCTGATGGGTCAAGATTAGGGTGATTCATAGGTGAAGAATCAAATTAAATAAATAGAAATGTAAAAAGTATGTATTGTCTATTTCCCACCAAATTTCTGATTCTAGCCTAGCATGCACTGTGTAGAGAGCTCTTATTTAGTGACCAGTCCCCGAGAAGTCACTACTACTGTGACCAATATACCTATAATATGGTATATTTCACATAACAGTGCAATGCTGTAGGCAACCATCCCTACCAAGTGTTAGGTAATGTGAAACAAGTTATTCAAAAATGAGACCAGAATATCCAGGCCAGTCTCTAGTGTTCATATTTCTAGTACTCATTTTTTTTCATTTCTTTTTCTTGCATTAACCAATTTACTAATTCATATTAGGTAAATAGCGAGGGTTGCTGCTATACTGGCAAACGCTCATACAAGCAGTCTAAAATCAAGATTAAATTAAAACAAAGTTGCAGGACTGAGCGAAGACAAGTAGTCACGTAGAGCTTAAAAAAACAAAGTACTTTATTATAGATAAATAACAAGATCAGCGCTTTTGCTGTGCAGCTTCATCAGATCTTACAGTCATACTCAGATTCTACATCTTATATATACACAATTACTTATTAATTAATCAATCAACTAAGTTAATTGATATGATTGCTTAAAGAAACAGGCAGGCATCATAAAACCTAGCTAAATAACTAAATCTATTAAATGGCAAATATAAATAAAATCATTTAAAACAGTATTATATATAAATATTATAAATTAATGTATATAATACATAAATATATAAAAAATATATACATCCATACCTATATGAAACAAAATTATATGCCTAATATCAAACATATGAAGTTACATATATATTGTGTAGGTGCATGTATATTGTAATAAATATGTATATGTATATTAATATAATGTCTT
This sequence comes from Protopterus annectens, assembly GCF_019279795.1. NCBI lineage: Eukaryota > Metazoa > Chordata > Ceratodontiformes > Protopteridae > Protopterus > Protopterus annectens. The sequence continues at coordinate 1,596,904,426 of NC_056726.1, read as the reverse complement.
ATAAATTAATAAAACAATGCATATATAATAACCAATTCTGGAACATGACAGCATGATAGTAGTGTATATGCAACTATCTTCAGAGAGATAGAATGTCTATCTCTTAGGGGCTATTTAATGTTTCTACACTGTCTCAATTTTGGTTTGATAAAGGCCCTATCATTGAGACCAAGCCCTCTGTCTGATCTTAATAGAATTATCCATTCTGTCTCCTTGCTCTCTGTATATATCCTGACGTCACCCCCTCTAGAATTTGGAGTAATGACTTCAAGTACCCTAAATAAAAATCTATGCTTATCATCGTTTAATGCTACATGCTTAGCAAGAGCATTATGTAATGTACCTTTCCTCATGTGATATACATGTTCCCTTATCCTATCCCTAAATGGTCGATTCGTCTTTCCAACATAGAAAGAGGAGCATAATTGGCAGACAGCTAGGTATATCACATGAGGAGTCATACAATTAGCATCTGCTCTTATATTAAAAACTTTCTGTTGATCAGGGTGAAAAAATTCTATCCTACTATCTATATAAGAACAGATGTTACAGCGACCACAACGTCTTGTGCATCCACTCTGCATAGATTTCCTATCAAATTTAGGATAGCATAGCATTCTTTTTAAGTTATGTTTATTCTTAAAAAGGAACTTCGGTGTTTCTCCTACTATCTGTTTAATGTCTTCATCTACCTGCAATATACCCCAATGTTTGTCTATAATCTGCTTAATCTCTATATAGTCATTGGAAAAAAAGGTAGAGAATTTGGTGAATGATTCACTTTTATTCCCTTTCTCACTATAGTTAATGTTGTTGGGTCCAAAATATGGCATGGCTGAAGTTAAGCATAGGCTGTATACTTCGTCTATCTTAGAATGTATCTCTTCAGCTTTATAGCCTCTCGTTAGTAATCTATGCTTCAAATCATTTATCTCAGTGTGAAAAACCTCATCCATAGAATTCAGTCTGGAGGCTCTAATAGCTTGCCCTTTCACAATATTTCTAAAGACAAAAGGAGGATGCATACTAGATCTTAAAAGCAATGAATTAACATGACATGTCTTACGATGAACTCCTGTGTTGATTAAATTGTCATGTAACCTCTCTATGTATAGGTCTAGGAAGTCAATCCTGTCCTCTGAAAACTGCATGGTAAACTTAAGACATGGTATAAGGTTATTCATAATTAAATGTGTGGATTCAAGTTGATGTGATGTCCCTTTCCAAAGAATGAAAACATCATCCACAAAATGTCTATAGAATATCACATGTTTCTTGAAAAAATTGTGTGTAAATAATGTATGTTCTTCCCAATATGCAAGGAACATATTGGCGTAGCTATTGGCACAAGACATGCCCATAGCTACGCCATCTCTCTGTCTATAGATATAGTCCTTAAACATAAAAACATTGTTTTCTAAGACTAATTCCAGGAAGTGAACTATTAGATCAATAAGTACATTTGTATAATCACTATGATTTTTCAAATATTGTAATATATAATTCAAACCCAATTCATTGGGAATTACTGTAAATAGTGATTGTATATCCAACGTGACGAATAAATAGTCTTTGGTGATTGTTTTTTGTTGAATACAATCATAAAACTCTATAAGGAATTGTTTAGAGTCCTTAAGTACTACTCTATTTTTGTTTAGTACAGCCCTCAGATGTTTTTCTACAAATATTGATAAATGTTCTGTAACCCAACCCCGACCTGAGACTATCAGTCTCATTGGTGGGTTCCTATTGTCTTTGTGTATCTTTGGCTGTCCTTGAATAACTGGAATAGTAGGTGTTAAAATAGTAAGGTAATCACATAATTCCTTATCTATCAATTTACTTTTAAAGATATCCTGTAACGTATCCTTCACATACCTAATAGTTTCTTTAATATCGTCATTGGTTATTGATTCAAAGAATTTGCCATGCATCAGTTCTGTCATTGCTCCAATATAATCTTGCATTTCCATAATGACAATGCTGCCTCCGTTGTCAGCTGGTCTAATAATTATTGTAGAGTCTTCTTGTAATTTCTTCAAACTTACTCTTTCTTTATAGGTTAAATTATCTCTCCTATTACATCTTTTCTTCACTACTCTATCTGCACAGTATATGTATAACTCATCCTCAGTTAACTTTAAATGTGCCTCAATGAGGGGATGATGCGTTGGCACAAAATCACTTAATTTCTTAAATGTAAATGCTTCAGTTCTAGGTGTATTACTTGTTTGGGCTTTATATACTAATTTTAGCATAACATTTCTGCAGAATATTTTTAAATCAGTAACTGTATCTGTTAATTTACTTTGACTTCTTGGAATAAAATTTAGACCCTTGATTAACAGCTGAATATCTTCATTAGTTGATGTCTTGCTTGATAAATTATGTATTAACGCTTGTGTGACCACATTTTCTTCAAAGTTTGGTGGGATAAATTGTCCCCTGAAAACTTCCTCTTCTGACTCCCTCGACTCATAGACATCGACCTCTGAGGGCCTTTGTCCATGCGTATCGGTAGAGGAAAAACCAATTCAGCATTTGTTTTATTGCTTAATTTGTCTAGGGTCTTAGCCTTTGGTCTCACCACAGCCTCAGAATCCCCATTAATTTGGGGTATCTTATCTTTAACTATATGAACATTGGGGTATAAGTTACTGTCTAAATTCACACTAGGATGCATAATATGTATGACGTCCACTGAATCTTTACAGTGAAGTGTATCAGTTACATCAATTATTGCATTCTCTATACAAGTATCATCATTTAATTCTGCATTATCTTCAGCAGTAAATGTCCTCTGAGCATTTAAAGTTAACATACTATTATTCCCAACATTATTATTAGAAACATTTGAAGCACACATATTATTCTTTACTTCATTACTATTATTGCCACATGAAGTAACATTCTGTGTATTTCTATTTACATATTATGAACTATTTGTGGTGTTATCATTGTTCACCATCACATTCTGTTCATTTTGTCCATGCCCTGGTCTAGGCCACGTGAAGACGTGGCTTAATCTAAAGTCATTAATGTCTCTTTTAGCTTTATTTCTTTTTTGTTGTAATAGCTTTCTTTCAAAAGCTAACACACAGTCCAGTAGATTTTCCAGTAATGGTTTTACCAAATCATCAGAAAAGTCTCTATATAACATTTGTTGCTTAGTGTTAATGCTCTCTATCAACTTACTTTCCTCTGGTACAAAAAAGTCTATTAATAGTTTCAAATAGTTCCGACTCACCTCTATGTTGAGTCATTGCCATTTTGCTAGCAATTCAGGGTAGTCCTTGCCCTGTCTAGGCATCGTAAAAACACGAAGACCTCTTGGAATGATGTTCTGGTCAAGGCAGAACTGAAAGTGTATTCTCTGTGTTTGGAAGCGTTTCAGCTTCATAAAATCCTTTTTGATCCCCTCTAATAGTGCATGCAGCCTTTCCGAGTCAACTGCAGCTTCATTCACGTCATCAGTAGCAGTCACGTTTTCAAAAAAACAGGAAGCGTTTGTAACTTCATTAAGGTATTGTATAGTTTACCATGCAGTTTTCAGAGGACAGGATTGACTTCCTAGACCTATACATAGAGAGGTTACATGACAATTTAATCAACACAGGAGTTCATCGTAAGACATGCCATGTTAATTCATTGCTTTTAAGATCTAGTATGCATCTCTTTAGAAATATTGTGAAAGGGCAAGCTATTATAGCCTCCAGACTGAATTCTATGGATGAGGGTTTTCACACTGAGATAAATGATTTGAAGCATAGATTACTAACGAGAGAATATAAAGCTGAAGAGATACATTCTAAGATAGATGAAGTACACAGCCTAGCTTAACTTCAGCCATGCAATATTTTGGACCCATAAACATTAGCTATAGTGAGAAAGGGAATAAAAGTGAATCATTCACCAAATTCTCTACCTTTTTTCCTCTGACTGTATAGAGATTAAGCAGATTATAGACAAACATCGGGGTATATTGCAGGTAGATGAAGACATTAAACAGATAGTAGGAGAAACACTGAAGTTCCTTTTTAAGAATAAACATAACTTAAAAAGAATGCTATGCTATCCTAAATTTGATAGGAAATCTATGCAGAGTGGATGTACAAGACGTTGTGGTCGCTGTAACTTCTGTTCTTATATAGATAGTAGGATAGAATTTTTTCACCCTGATCAACAGAAAGTTTTTAATATAAGAGCAGATGCTAATTGTATGACTCCTCATGTGATATACCTAGCTGTCTGCCAATTATGCTCCTCTTTCTATGTTGGAAAGACGAATCGACCATTTAGGGATAGGATAAGGGAACATGTATATCACATGAGGAAAGGTACATTACATAATGCTCTTGCTAAGCATGTAGCATTAAACGATGATAAACATAGATTTTTATTTAGGGTACTTGAAGTCATTACTCCAAATTCTAGAGGGGGTGACATCAAGATATATACAGAGAGCAAGGAGACAGAATGGATAATTCTATTAAGATCAGACAGAGGGCTTGGTCTCAATGACAGGGCCTCTATCTAACCAAAATTGAGACAGCGTAGAAACATTAAATAGCCCCTAAGAGATAGACATTCTATCTCTCTGAAGATAGTTGCATATGCACTACTATCATGCTGTCATGTTCCAGAATTGGTTATTATATATGCATTGAGTTTATTAATTTATAAGACATTATATTAATATACATATACATATTTATTACAATATACATGCACCTACACAATATATATGTAACTTCATATGTTTGATATTAGGCATATAATTTTGTTTCATATAGGTATGGATGTATATATTTTTTATATATTTTTGTATTATATACATTAATTTATAATATTTATATATAATACTGTTTTAAATGATTTTATTTATATTTGCCATTTAATAGATTTAGTTATTTAGCTAGGTTTTATGATGCCTGCCTGTTTCTTTAAGCAATCATATCAATTAACTTAGTTGATTGATTAATTAATAAGTAATTGTGTATATATAAGATGTAGAATCTGAGTATGACTGTAAGATCTGATGAAGCTGCACAGCGAAAGCGCTTATCTTGTTATTTATCTATAATAAAGTACTTTGTTTTTTTAAGCTCTACATGACTACTTGTCTTCGCTCAGTCCTACAACTTTGTTTTAATTTACTAATTCAGTTTTATTCTAGTTTTGATGAATGCAGGAATGAGGTGTAAGAATTTTCCATGCATTTAAAAGCACTAAACAATTAGATGATGGAGAAGCAGGCAGCAAGCAATGAAGGCATAAACAATCATCCCTTCTACTTCTAGTTTCATTGAAGTACTTAACAGAAAATTGTACAGCAGTCAACAGTTAGACACACATACTGTCTGGTATATAGGTGACATTCAATTCTGTTTCTATCCATCCATCCACAACTCCTTTTCCCATTTTTGCAGATGGGGTCGGGGTGTCACTTCAACAGTGGCAATCAACTAGAGCCAAGGTTTACACCACCAGGTAGCTAGCTCTGGAATGGTAATTCTTCCACTCCACACACTCACATGCACACTCACACCTATGGCCAGTTTAGAGTGTACAATCCACCTACTCCATGTCTTTGGAATGTGGGAGGAAACCAGAGCACCCGGAGGAAGCCCACGCAAACAGAGGGAGAAGATGCAGACACTGCTTAGAATGCACCACAGCTAAGGATCGGACTGAGGAAACTGTTGCTGTGAGGCAACAACTCTATTTGCCAGTACAAGCTAAATAGAGTTGTTGCCTCACAGCAACAGTTGTGAGGCAACAACTGTTGCTGTGAGGCAACAACTCTATTTGCCAGTACAAGCTAAATATAGCCTGTGACTTGAATAGGACATGCTGGAGCAACAGATTTGTCTCCCAGTGACTGTTGCATCTTTGGAATAGACTTCCAATTCATAATGAAGCACAGCACCTCTATGACACTGTTCAAAAGGAACCTGGACAAGTGGCTGGGGCACCATAAGTTTTTAATGGGGATAGTGTCTACAGCCCTCCTGGACATGGGCAGTCATTAATAAATACAGTCATGTGTATTGACTAGAGTATCTATAGTATTACATTTGGATGAAATGGCTAGGCTTGAAATGACCTCTGGGTTGGTAGCCTAATAACCTCCTATGATCCTATTATCATAAAATAATAAAAATGTCTGCATTTAACCTCCTATGATCCTATTATCCTAAAATAATAAAAATGTCTGCATTTTTTTCTTTTAGGGACTACCTGTTTTAAGCAAAAACAAAATGACTTTTTATCTCCCAATGTGATTCACTTGAGTTTTATTGATTTATTATTAATGTGAAACTCAAAAAGTCATTTTGCATTGCAATTCAGTTCTTGAAAGTTTCCTATCACTAAGTGGCAATAATATGAAACTGTTGTTGTGCTGTGCTCTGTATGTCACTAAAGCCGCAGAATGCAATCAAACTTTGTCATGTGCAAATGATAACAGGCTTTGGGAGTTATGATCTCATCAAATGATAACAGGCTTTGGGAGTTATGATCTCATCAAATGATAACAGGCTTTGGGAGTTATAATCTCATCAAATGATAACAGGCTTTGGGAGTTATGATCTCATCAAATGATAACAGGCTTTGGGAGTTATGATCTCATCAAATGATAACAGGCTTTGGGAGTTATGAACTCATCAAATGATAACAGGCTTTGGGAGTTATGATCTCATGAAATGATAACAGGCTTTGGGAGTTATGATCTCATCATTGGTCTTCTGCAGTCACTGTCTCTTGGCCACTTTGGTACTGACACAGCAGAGAACAATACCTGTAAGTGCCTCCTTTTCATACCTCCCAACTGTCCAGATTTTTGTAAAATATCCAGATTTATGTCTCCTATTTTTGGTATGTAATTTTCTGACAAATCAGTGAAAAGTGAATAATGCCATACATATCAGTTTCAGATTTCATATCATTTAGAAAATGCAGTCTAATGCAAAATTTATTATTCTAACCACTAAGTTTATAAAAGTGATATTTAAAATGTGTCCCTTATTTTGGGCCTTTGCCCCCCCTCACATTATTTTTGGCTTAAGCAGACTTCTTGTCCTCAGCATTTGAGAGGTATGCTCCTTTTTATCTCGCTGCTGTTTGTACTAGATTTGTGTAATGGCAGAACTAGACAGGAGTTTACCACTACTTTGTCATTAAACCTTAGTGATATCTCCAAGTGTTTCTATAGGGTCATCCCAGTGAGACTTCTAGGCATCAAGTAAGAGCAATTCATATTTGCACTAAATTCCAAAATCATGCTGCATACAAGCTAATGAGTTAAGCAAGTTTAAACTATTCGGGCTACCTAAAGTCCACTCTTCAAATTTTCACTTAAAACTACCTTCCTCGAACTATATTACTGATCAAATCAGCGCATCCTATAACTAAAAAGATCATCTCTACTTGACTCCAAGTAGACTATTCTCTATCTGTTAAACCTAGCACTTGCTCCTACAGTACTTATTACCTTGATACGGCACTCTTGTCATAGATAGTACCCCAAAAAGGCAACCCCCCATTTCTCGGTCACCCACGTCCCCCGGAATCTTTTTTAAAGTTTTTTGTCTATCCTTCTAGCATGTCGAGGGATCAGTTGCTAGTGTCCTCTCCTGCTCAGCTGGTGAACCTGGGAATATTGAGGCAATGTTACAATTGCCTCATGTACACAGACAACCCTCTCCTCCTCCCACAAAACACAAATACATGCGAGAGATGCAACTATACGGCCAAACTGGAGGCTGAGCTCTCTCAACATAGGACTGGCAAGACCAGTCAGGAGGAGAAGGTTACCACACACACTATAGACCCAGTCTCACATAGTACCATTACAACCTCAAATCATACACATAAACACACAAAGACATACTCGGAGGCTCTGATCAAAAATCTACCAAAACAGCAGAGGCCACCAAAGCAGACACCCAAACAACCACCACCTCAGAACACAACACCTGCAACACATAGACCTCACAGTCAGAGTGTCAAACAGTCACAGCCCTTAAGGCCAAACACAATGCCAGACACACTAGTCATTGGTGACTCCATAGTCAGACACACTGATGTCCCACTCACCAGACTGAGTAAGGAGAAGGTCACAGTAAGCTGCCTGTCGGGCGCTAGAATCCGCCACATAACGCAAGCACTCAGGTCTCTCAACAGCAGGTACAAATATGACTCAGTCATTGTCCAAGCTGGTGTAAACGACCTGAGACGTACCTCCTTGGACTACATGAAAAGAGACATTGAGGAGCTCTCTGATTATGTAGCCCAGGCAGGTATGACCCTGACCTTGAGCAGTATCCTACCTTCACCAAGAATGATGCCACAATACAGAGATAAGATGATCAGCTTTAACAATTGGCTTAAACACTGGTGTCATTCAAAGGGGATCCAGTATCTGTCTGCCTGGGATGACATGCTGGACAAGCCACGCTGCTTCGCAAGGGACGGCTTGCACCTGTCACCCTGGGATTCCGGATATTGGCAAAGGCTCTTGCCACCCCATAGTGCCTTTTTAGGCAAGGCTCAAATTCTAAACCTACCACCCTAGAACACAAAAAGGAAAAAACTAAGGGTAATGCTGCTCAATGCCAGAAGTCTAAATCTCAAAATGCATGCACTCGAGGCCCTTCTCAGTATGGAGAACATCGATGTCTGTGCTGTGACAGAAACCTGGTTCAAGGCTCCTGAGAGCACCCCAGCGCTATCAGGTTTTACCTCATATCATGCGTTCCGGCCCCAAAATCCGGACAATACCAAGAAAGGAGGGGGGGGTATCCATATTCATCAAGGACACCCACACCTCAAGACTGGTGGCAACGCACGATGCATCGGAGACCATCCAGGTGCAATTAACCGTAGGCAAGACTGCTCTGCAAATTGTAGCATGTTACAGGCCACCCTCACAAACTCAGGAACCTCACATGGCCTTCCTGAAAACACTAGAGGGGATAAATGTATTACCAAACACCATCATACTAGGTGACTTCAATTACCCTAATATAGACTGGGAACACTACTCAAGCCCAAACACCCTAGCCCAAAAGTTCCTGGAATTCATAAACTCAAATGCCATGGAACAACTAGTCACCATCCCCACAAGAGGAGATAACATACTTGATCTCATCATCACGAACATGGGAGCACAATGCTCAACACCGAAGTATACCCCTCACTGGTGAGATCAGATCACAAACTAATCTCGCTGGAGGTCCTCATCCCACCCCACCTGAAATAAAAAGACCACAGTAAAGAACTTCTCAAAAGCCGACTTCACACTTCTAAAGACTAGTGTGGTCTCCTTTAAGGCCCCGAGCTGGCGGAAAACAGTACTCAAGCCGCTGAATCACTTACAAATGCCTTCTACCAGCACCTGCAGGACTGCATGGATAAGGCAATCCCAAGCAAAACAAAGACTCTTTGTACCAAAGGCAAGCGTCCAGTCTGGTGGACCCCAGCCATAAACAAACTCTACAACAAAAGGAGGAAGCTACTACAAGATAGAGCAAAATCCTTAAAAGGTAAGACACCCTTGATCACTATAAGTAAAAAACTAAGAGCTCTCATAAAATCATCCAAAGCAAATTTCGAGAGAAAAATAGCTAAAGACTCAAAAGACAATCATAAGGCCTTCTTTAGCTATGTTAGAAACCTAGGAGGAAACTCCCAGATATGCTCAGAACTAGTTCAAAATGATGTGAAGATTACTGATCCTACAGACATTGCCAACATACTGGCTGACAGGTTCAGTGCAAACTTCTCCCCCCCCGGCCCCCCAAAAGGAGAGATATCTATACCAAACGATTGCAGCCGCCCAAACATCTCCAGTGCCCAAGTGAGAACTGCTCTCTCCAAAGCAAAAAACACAGCATCCATGGGACCTGATGGTGTCCCCGGCTGTGTGCTCCACGAACTCAATGAGGAATTAAACCCACAGCTAGGACAGCTGTTTAATCAAAGTCTTACCTCTGGATACGCACTCCAGGAGTGGTGCACTGCAACTGTGGTCCCACTTCACAAAGGCGGTGCCTCCACCGACCCTGGAAATTACCGGCCCATTAGCTTGACAAGTCTTATCTGCAAAGCCATGGAGAGGATCATAATGGACCTCATAAATAAAGACATAGGGAATTTGCAGACTTTGGATCCAACCCAGTTTGGCTTTGTCAAAGGCAGATCATGCCTTTTAAACTTGGTTGACTTTTTCGAAACAGTCACCAAAGCCATTGATGAGGGAAAGGCAGTCCATACACCCTACCTCGATCTGGCTAAGGCCTTCGATACAATACCCCACTCGGGTATCATTGAAAAACTCATCAGCTTAAATGTTAACCCATACATCACAAGATGGGTTGCAAACTGGCTGAGTGACAGAACCCACAGGGTCAGAGTTGCTGGCGCCATGTCAGACTCAAAGCCTGTCACAAGTGGTGTCCCACAGGGCTCAGTCCTGGGCCCACTCTTGTTTGGCATCTACTTTTCAAGTACAAGCAAACACAGGAGGGTTATGGCTGACAAAGTTTGCAGATGACTGCAAACTGGGCGCCATAGTAGAAAACACATCTGACACAGATATCCTTCAGAAGGGTCTCACAGAAACGGATAACTGGTGCCAGAGCCACGGCCTAAAGTTAAATGCCAAAAATGCATAGTCATACCCTTCGGGAAAAACAAGGTTACCCCTAGCTACCAAATAGGTGGCAATCCACTGAGCACAGAAGAAGTTATCAGGGACCTGGGGACCCAGGTTGATAGTAGTCTGTCATTCGACACCCATGTAGCTAAAGTAGTTAGGAAGACCTTCTACATTGCCCACCTTATCATGAAGGGATTCTCATCTAGATCAAGGGAGGTCATAGTCTCCCTTTACTCATCACTCATCAGACCAATGATTGAGTACAATGCCCCATTCGGAATGTATCTGACCCGACACTTGCAGCAGCTGGAGAGGCCACAAAAGTTCCTCACCAAAAGGATAAAGGGTCTCAAAAATCTGTCCTATGCTGCCCGACTGAAAGAACTCCAGCTCTATTCAGTCGCTACGCTGCTCAGAGGTGACCTTTGCCTAACATACAAGGCCATGTCAAACCCAGATTTGATGAATATGCTTCACCTCAAAAAATCTAGATCCATCAGAGCCACAAGGGCGGGAGACTTAAACCTCGACACGGCTATTAATAGGACGTGCTGGAGGGATAGATTCATCACCCAAAGACTCCCTATGCTGTGGAACAAAATCCCGGTACATGTGAGGCAGAGCACCTCGCTGGCCTTGTTCAAGAGAAATCTTGACCAATGGATGGGAGATCGCAGATATACCCCAGGGATTACCTCAGTGTCACTGCTCGACAGAGGCACAGCAAAATAATGGGTATAGTTCCCCATACGAAATGGGTGGCGTAAGCCACAAAACGATGGGCTAGGCTTGTAAATGCCCTCGGGCAGATAGCCTAGTATGAACCTATGAACCTATGAACCTATGAAATGTTACATTAGATCTTATGTGATAGGCAGCACAACTGTGTTGATAACTGACCTCTAACTAGTGCAGATACATACATATTAAAGATTGTTTATATCTATTTATATTTCCAGCATTTTCCATATTTCTCTAAATATTTCAAAAGTCAAGCAACTCAGGGAAAACTACTAAGCCTGATATCAAGGCTCACAAATGGATGAATAAAATGCTGCTGACAGTATTTATGCAGCTTAAGTGATTACTGAGCCATTGCAAGTAGTTCACAAAATATTACAATTATTATTTACTGCCTTGTTGTGACTTGCAACATCTATAATCTAATGAATGTGGCCACCAGAAAGAGTAGGTTTTGCTGAACAGTTTTCCATTTACTCTTCCTTAGCAACTCTTATAGTTGTAGACATCTGAGTATTTATTTAAACTAAGAAGGTATAACTTGATTTTGTCAAAAGCCCCAGGCTGCAACGGTAGGAAGTTAGAATCCAAACTTACAGAGCTCCATTAAAGGGAATGAGTTAAAGATTCTGATTGTATAACCTTACATTTGTTCATTAACACTAATAGCACTTTTTTCACATTACATATTTAAAGACTGCTTTCATTTTGGATTATAGAGCCTGGTTGTTGTTGTTGTTGTTGTTGTTGTGTCTTTCGGCTTTTCCCAGTTAGGGGTTGCCACAGCGGAACTCCGGTCTGCTAATGATTGGCAGTAGATTTTTATTTGCCGAGTTGCCAGCTCTGACACACAACCTTCAATGAAGGTACGCCCATTCACGCATGTCTCCACACAGAAGATGCTCTAGCTGAGAATCGAACGGGACAATGTGTTACTGTAAGGCGACAATGCTACTGCAGCACCACCACCGCAGTAGTGGATTATAGAGCCTGGTATAATGCAATAAAGCATGGGTTTGTGTGCCTCAGTAATGACTATTCATGTTTCCCAACAGTTTTGTAATTAAATAATGCTTCAAAGTTTGAGAAATGGATTAAAAAAGGCATTTGGCAGATGGTATTACTGACTCGGATTCCCCTAGCGTGCCTAGTTCTTCGCTGTCCCTAAATTTTCAGCGTATCCTTGGTTTTGACTCATATGTTTACCCTGTCACTCATACATTTTTTTTTCAGATAAATCTTTAAGGGTTACAGTGAGTCAATATCATAAAGCATCATCGGTTCATACTTCTTACTGTTCAGAAAATGCATGCTGAGTTAAAACCTGTTGCTCTCTTCACTTTTTAAGTGAATTACTGCAATATTTACAGATCATCCCTGTTATACAGCCTTTCTCACCCCATTAGTTTTAGCTTTATCCAGAATTACTGAATATACTAATACTAATACTAATATGTAGTTATAAAATCAAGGAAGACTCTGTTAGTTTATTCTCCTCAGATTTTCCCTACAGAATGTACTAGAGGTTTGTGATTGGGCAAAATCACAACCATTAAATGGCCATTGCTCATAAGCAAATTAGGAAGAGAATAAAAAAAGATGGCAAACTTATTGAGTTATGTATGAATCGAATTATATGGCCTTCACTTATTTCCCTGTAAATTATACTGTTGTGCACTATGGAGATTAAGATGCTGCTCAGAAATAAAGATTGCAAATGTATCCATTAGGGAATTGCTTTTATTATGGCTTTTTTTGATGAGAATTGTTTGTAAGCATTGGATTGTTGCTTATGTCTTTCGGCTTTTCCCGGTTAGGGGTTGCCACAGCAGATGTCCGGACTGCTTATGATTGGCAGTGGCCATAGACATGATACTAAGGAAACATTAAATGAGGGAATTTACTATATTCATTAGAAAGAAAAGTACATTGATATGTAAACTCTGATGCATTATTTTATATGACCACAAGTATATTTTTACTAGTGCAAAAGAAGAAGCCATACAAACGAAGATTGCAATTCAATATGTACCTTTTAGTATGGTTTCATGCAAAGACTTTCACTAAAAGAAGGTATATAAGATGAAGCACATATATGTAATGTAATGTAATGCAATAGAATAGAATAAAATAGAACAGACCAGAAAACAATAAAAGTTTAAAAGTCAAGTGATGTAAAATATGAAATATGGCTACAGAGATTCATAGCCTGCTAATATCTGAAACAGTTTATACCTCTTAAGACATAAGCTTATACTAGAGGATGTGAGCATCCAAATTGTATTGCTTTGTAAAAGCATTAAACATATCAAGAGAGAAGACTAATTAATTGTATTACTGTTATGTATTTCAGGAGTGCATAGGATTTCCTAGATTAATACTAAGCTACCTGCCCTTGCGAGCCATTTTAAGCTTAGCCAATTATAGGTTCATAGATTAGTACTAAGCTAACTGCCCTTGCGAGCCATTTTAAGCCTAGCCAATTGTCCTTTGTGAAACTCAAACACTGAACCTTGTGTTTCTAAGGCAAACACCTTAACCATTAGGCCACCTTCCCAACCCTTATCCCTTGTGAGGCTCAAACCCTGCACCTTGTGTTTGTAAGGCAAACACCTTAACCATTAGGCCACCCTCCCAACACCCTGGCTATCATATATTTGAAGACAAAGATGTACCTAATAACAGACACCCAAGATGTGTCGGACACCCTTAATAGACACTTTGAGCATGGGAAAAAAGTGTAAAAAATATGAGTTCAGAAAGGTATAACAGAAAGAAAATGAATTTTTGCACAGATTTATTATACTATGGTGAGGATATCAGCTAGAAACTGTAAATAACATCAATAATAATAATAATAACAACAACAACAATAATAATAATACTAATAACAACAACAATAATAATACTAATAATATTAACAACAACAATAATAATAATAATAATAACAATAATAATAATACTAACAATAATACTAACAATAATAATAATAATAACAATAATAATAATACTAATAACAACAACAATAATAATAATAATACTAATAACAACAACAATAATAATAATAATAATAACAATAATAATAACAACAACAATAATAATAACAATAATAACAATAATAATACTAATAACAACAACAACAATAATAATAATAATAATAATACTAATAACAACAACAACAACAATAATAATAACAATAATAATAACAATAATAATAATGATGATAATATTGTGTAGTGGAACACCCTCCAAGATGCACAGTAGCAAACCCCACCACAGCCCAGCTAACCACACTTGCATGGGCACCAACAATGTCACTGAAACACACCCACAATGTCTGACCACTCAAATGCATTATCACACTAGTAAAATAATAACTAAAATTGGAATAAAACTGTCCAGAGTTTTGCAGAATGTCCAGATTTTTGCCTCTTTTTCTAGGCTGCTCCTCATAAAATGTGTGGCTTTCTGGTGCATCACTGAGGATTGAAGTCAGCAAATGATGACAGCCATTTGAGTTTCAGACTTCACACACTTCAAAACAATCCACATTAATGCAAAACCCTTCATTCTATCAATTTTCTAAATTTATAGGAGCAATATTTTAAAAAAGTCTGTATTTTATGCTTTTGTCCAGAATTCATACACTAAAAGGTTGAGAGGAGTGAATTGCATTGATAATACTAATATGGTTGTATTAATGCCTTTGCATTTTAAAAACTGTAACATAATGTTCTTGGTGTTTTGCCAGAATCTACACCTAAACAAAATAATTAAATTAAGGCCATTTCACCAATTGTACATCACTCCCACCCTAATTTAGTATTTTAATAATGTTATTATTGCCCTGCAAGCCATGCCCCCATTGCTTACCATCACTCACAATGAGTTGATAAAGTGGGATAAGTTAATCCTTCCAACAGAACAAGGATTACCTGACTTGAAGGGATATGGTTTAGGATTGCCTGATTTGAAGGGATATTTTAGAGCTACACAGTTAAGGCTCATTTATATAAAACACAAACAAAATGTTATAATTCAAAGTGGAAAGGGATGATGATGAAGCAGGGGGAATTAAAATATAATGAGAGAGTGGGATTTTGGATGTAGAGAATAACAACAGCCATACAGAATATTATATTCATGAAGTAGCAAAAAATCTTCTAAGAACATAGCCAACACAAGAATAGAGAAATGAGATTTTGCCAATAGGGGTGACTGGAATTAGGGGTACAAAGAATAGGCAAGAGAGGGCTAGAATTCACTGGATAAAACTGGCAAAGGAACCAAGGTATTGCAGGCAAATAACTAGGGAGGGAAGGGGAATAGAATGGGAAGAGGCTAAGAAGACATTTGGAATGCAGGCTAGAGACTGTTTTCCTTATCTGGGACTGATATCAGAGTATAGACAAATGGAAGGAGATTGGGCATTCCTAAGTGAAAGAGCTGCTCTGGTGGAGTTTTTAGTTGAATCTAGAACAGCAGCTGCTGTTAAAAAATAGATAATTGGTAGGGCATATAAAATGTTGTGTGATAACTATAGGAATCAATCTGAGGAGGGTAGAAAAGATTGGGAAGAGAGATTGGATAAGCAATTCACAAGGAAACAATGGGAGGGAATATGTATGGCTCCAAAATATGCTAAATGGGAGGACATATATATGTCTCCCAAATATGCTACAAAGTCTAGAAGATTTAGGGTTTTTTAAAAGTGTATGCATAGGTATTTTTATACCCCAAGCATACGCCAAAGAATTTGTCCTCAGTGTGATGCCAAATGTTGAAGGTGTGATGTGAAAGAAAGAGAAAACTGGGAATGTAACTTTTGGGAGTGTAATGTGTTGGCAGATTTTAAAAATTCCCTACAGAGTACTCTGTCAGAGATATTGGGTGAACATATGGGCATAACTAAGGAAATTATATTTTTGAGCTGGGATACAGGATTTGAATTGCATTTGGCTTCCAAAACAGCAATTATTAGACAATGGAAATCAAATACTAAACTAATTGTATTTGAAGTACTGAATATTGTAACAGAGATAAAAGAAATGGAAGTGGGACTTAAGGCTAGGAGCAAATTACATAGAAAAAAGGGAAATTGTGGGAGTAATACATACAGAATAACGTTTTTGGATAAGGAGTGAGCTTTAAGGATAAGCAAGAATTGAGAAATTTATGTAATGTTGGATTGAAAATAATTGTATTAAAGAATGTATGCAATGTATAATGTTTGTAACCGTGAACATGTTAACGTTGTTTTCTTTATATAAATGTATGTCTCCTTATGTCTTATGTGATAATTCAATAAACATGTTAAAAGAGAACAACAAAATGCCAAAGTTCTCAAATAAAATTCCACTAGACTTGCCCTATTTACCACCACTTCTTTATATAGATGATATAGTCATCTGATCCCTCACAGCACTCAAATGAAACTCTGTTTCAAAAGGACCTTCTTTAGCTATAGCTCTGGTGAAACTCCAAGAAACTACATATAAGTACCAAAAAAAAAAAAAAATACATGTTATTCTGCTCCCATAAATGATTATCCAAATCCTCCCAATAATTTCTTATCTTTGACTGTAATAACAATTACATTGAAAGCAGCACCTCCTTCAGGTATTTGGGGATCTGGCTAGACCAATCATTAAACTTTCATTAGCACATAGACATGTTGAGAGCCAAGATCAACCGACTATGCTTCTGGGCCAACATAATATCTCAGTTCTTCTCACACGCAGCAAAGGCTGCTACAGGAAAAGGTATCTTCCTTGCTCTACTTGAATGTGGTCTCCTCTTGTTTGCAATTAGCCTTTGTCAAAAGCATCACCACCCTTCAGACCATCTCCAATTAAATATGTCAGTTCATATCTAACCCACCATGGAATGAACTCCACTGCCTTGCTCTTTCAAAGTCTAAGTGGCTTCAAGTAATGGACAAGTCAAATCTTCTTGGTTTCTTACTCTTCAGAATACTCAAACTAGATATCCCTTACCCACTCTCTTCCATATTTATTATCGCCACTCACATCTATAACCTAAGAAGAAATCCAGAGCTAGTCCTTCCCTACAAGCCCCTTCTCTCAGACTGGAATCTATTAGCCATTGCTTCATTGTACTGGCACCAAAACTATGACAGTCACTTCCTCTTGATTTAACTGATCTCACAAAGTACCTACTCCATGTTCAGGTCGCAGTTCAAACAATACTTAATAAAATGGCTTGAATGCAATCATCTATCTAAAGAACATGTCACCTAAAGAAGGATTTCCAACTGCATTGTAACTTTATCTCCCATATACCTGCTCCACCTGAATAACTTGCTTATCCTAAACTGTGATTCAGCTTACCACACCATTACTGGTTTAAACCCACTACTCATAATCTAGTCCCTTTTTTCATCTTACTTGTTTCTATTAGCGTTCCTTACCTAGCTACTACAGTCCATATCTTTTCCTCCTTTTTTATTCCACTAGTGTAACTATATAAATATATATGTATATATATATATATATATATATATATATATATATATATATATATATATATATATATAATATCTGATTTAGTAGATCTTTTGTGTATATATTGTTTGTCAGTTTTTGTACTGCGGTGGTGGTGCTGCGGTAGTGTTGTCGCCTCACAGTTAGACGTTGCCCGTTCGATCCTCAGTTAGAGCGTCTTCTGTGTGGCGACATGCGTGAACAGGCGTTCCTTCATGGAAGGTTGTGCATTAGGCCCGGCAAGCCAGCATATAAAACTCTACTGCCAATAATTAGCGGACCGGAGTTCCGCTGTGGTGACCCCTAACCGGGAAAAGCCGAAAGACATTGTTTGTCAGTTTTTCTGTGCTTACTCGTAAATATAAACCATTGTGATCTGTGTACTGTACACTGTTTTGTTACATTATGCTGTAACCCAGGCTGAACCTGTGATTGGTCATTGTTTTATCTGTGTTCTGCCAAAGTAAACATGTTTAAACAGATACATAAACAAGTAAGTAAACATTTCAGTGCTTATGTTAAACTTTTCAGATTGTTCACTTAAAGTCTTATGCAAATAAACTCTTTCATTACTTGAATGTCCTTACTTGTCATGACATTTCATGTACACCCTATGTTGTGTGGTTTCTTGATCCACTTCTCTGGTTGCTGTTAATGAATTCCGAACTGTTTCATATCAAAATATGTCTAGGAAGATCACCAGGGCCACCTGCCCCCTAGCAGTATTAGACATAAAGTAATACATTGGAAAACGCAAGTGCCTATGTATGTTCATAGGTTCATAGGTTCATAGGTTCATAGGTTGGTACTAGGCTATCAACCCTAGGGCCTATACAAGCCTAGTCATAACAATTCCCTGGCTATTTCTTCCCACATTATTTACTTTCCTGGATCCCTGTCTAGCAGGGTGACTGACGTGATCCCTGGGGTGAATTTCCTTTCTCCCATCCAATCATCAAGGTTCCTCTTGAAGAGGTCCAAAGAGGCACTCTGCTTGACATGTATGGGCAATCTATTCCAGAGTCTGGGGAGTCTCTGGGTCAGGAACCTATCCCTCCAGCATGTTTTGTTTATTGTGATGACAAGGTTTAGATCCCTGGAGCGTGTAGATCTGAGGGATTGGGATTTCTTTAAGTGTAGCATGTCCAACAGCTCTGGGTTTGACATGGCCTTGTATGTTAAGCAGAGATCGCCTCTGAGTAGACGATATGCGACAGAGTATAGCTGGAGTTTTTTAAGGCGGCCAGCATAGGGCATCTGCTTTAGGCCTGTGATTCTTTTAGTGAGGTATTTCTGAGGCCTTTCCAGTTGTTGCAGATGTCTTGAGAGGTACATACCAAATGGGGTGTTGTATTCTATAATGGGTCTAATGAGGGATGAGTACAGTGGGACAATGACCTCCTTTTTTCTGGATGAAAAGCCCTCCGTGATGAGGTGTGCCACATAGAAGGATTTCCTGACTGTTGTGGCGATGTGGTTATCGAAGTTGAGACCAATGTCCACCTGTGTCCCTAAGTCTCTTATCACACTTTCTGTGTTTAGTGTACTGCCACCTATATGGTAATTCATGGATACATGTTTTTTCCAAAAGGGGATAACAATACATTTCTTGGCATTGAGCTTGAGCCCATGGCTCTGGCACCAAGCATCTGTTTCTGTAAGGCCCTTTTGTAGAGTATCCACATCATTTGGGGATTCAATTGTGTTTAATATTGTGACCAATGTGACATATATAGGCACTTACATTTTTCAACGTATTACTTTATGTCTAATATTGTGACATGCATAGGCACTTGCATTTTTCAATGTATTACTTTATTGTGACAGTCACAATAAAGTAATACATTGAAAAATGCAAGTGCCTATGCATGTCACAATATTAGACATAAAGTAATACGTTGAAAAATGTAAGTGCCTATATATGTCACATTGGTCACAATATTAAACACAAAGTAGTAGACTGCAAACTGAAAGTACCTATGTTTATCACAATATTAGACACAAAGTAATATGCAGAAAAATGCCAAGTGCCTATGTATATCACAGTTCACACATGCTCAGACTTTCTGTGATCTGTAAACCATAATAGTAATAAACGGTTGCCTTGGTAGTTTAAAGCACAGTTGGCTCTGATTCACTGACCCATATGTGAATCTGGAATGTGCATTCTGTTCTTTCACTGCTTGTTATAAAATCTCCAGACAGCAGACTTGCACCTCATTCAGGCCAGCACAGCTTGCAAGAACATCTGGCACAGAAACATTACATTCAGACAGCTCATACACCATGCAATGAGTGACACACTCCAGTGATTTTTATAGGGCATAAGTATTTTCTACATTCTAACAGACCCACTAGTTTATCTGACCTTTATTTAAGGTCATAAGCACTACTATAGGTAGGTAAGGTGACGGTGAGGGCAAATTCTCTTTGTTAAGAGAGAATAGAGACTTGAAGATCTCCTAATTACAGCAGTGTTTGCAGTGTTAATGTTTAACCAGTAAATAATGATAAAAACACAGAAACAGGAATTAGCCTTGCTAACAGATACAGCATCAGTTTTTTTTTTTTTTTAAGTCTGACTGGCCAGTTATACACCATACATAATGTTCAGTGCTGTGCTGTATTTCACATTGTGTGCTTTTCTTCCTCACTCCCTCCTTAACTCAACCAGAATTCATAATTTTTTTCAATTATTTTTATTATTTCTGGAGTGGCAGCGAATTACAGAAGTTAGATAAGCTGCCTCACATTTGGCTCTCCTTTTTGATTCCAGGCCAGCTGGAGTACCTTCTGTAAAAAGTGTGCATGTCCTCGTGTGTCCAGAAGAGTTTTCATTTTCCATATGTGTTCATGCATTGTGTAAGTGTGTGTGTGTGTGTGTGTGTGTGTGTGTGTGTGTGTGTGTGTGTGTGTGTGTGTGTGTGTGTGTATCTGTGCCTGCATTTCTGCATCCCACAGTAGACAGATGTCCTATCAGAGATTCAATCTCTTTCTTACTCCTAATAAATGTTGCCAAAGGGCTTTAGCTCCCTCATGACCCCGTGTTGTTTATGCCGAGGATTGTGCACACATACAGTGGCTATCAAAAAATGAAGGATTTATTATTTATACTTAGGTTTTTGCTTTCATATAGACTGCCTTTCAGAAATTAAATACATGCTTTTAGTTAATTGTACTTATAGTGGATGGGTGTCTTCATCTGAGTTATAAATAAGCATAAAAAATAAGAAATCATCCAGAATACTTGGGATTTCAGATACACTATTAAATCCAATGGGAAAAGTTACAATCTTCACACAATATGTTTTGCCCCATTTGATCTAAACAGATTATTTAATACTTGATGAAAGACAACTAGATCAAACTATGATCCACCAAATGCACAGAGAGGAAAGCAGTTATCTCATAATTAGTCAATAACTTTGTATTTTACTTAAAAGAAACTATAACCAGTGCTCCATTCCTGCGTCCCCTCCCCCCCAGTGGTTTGGGAACTAAGACCCTATGCCATTCCTAATTAAGATTACTGAGCACCATGAATTGATGTAAGTTTTATTTAGTTTTTGACTCAGATGTTTCATTTCTTAGCAAAAGTTGAAACTACAGGTTCCACATAAAGTCATGTACTAAAAAAGAAGTTATGTACTCACCATAACGTTCCGTCTGAGTAGTTATACTTCATTTTTCTGCATCCCGTGCATATACGGATCCGTATCAGATCCAAGATGGCAACTTTATTTCTAGCATCTGCTCCAAGCTCCGAGCTACTCCCCTTACCCATAATGCCCTACCATCTCCTATCTTCCCTCAGATTGAGTTTGCTGTAACTAACAATATATATGCAACTCAACCCAATAAACCAACCCTGAAAACAGGATAAGGTCCAGGGAACAGAGGGAGGGAACATTGCAGAAAAATGAAGTATAACTACTCAGATGGAACGTTATGGTGAGTACATAACTTCTTTATCTGAAGTAGTTAACTTAATTTTATCTGCAACCTGTGGGACAGAGTCCCCAGCTACTCCGATCCTGGGAGGCCCTTATGGAAGGATATTCCTGAGCACTGCAGAGCCAAAAGATGCTCTACCCCTTGAAATCAGATCCAGTTTGTAATGGGAAATGAAGGTATGTGAATTGGCCCATGTCGCTGCTGCACAAATACTGTCCAAAAGTACCCTGGACCAAAAAGCAGCAGAAGTCGCCATGAATGAGCCTTAACTATACCAGGAGGAGATAAACCTTTTGCTTTGTAGGCATGTGAAATGCAAAGAGTGATCCATCTGGCTAAATAAACTTTAGAAATAGCTTTTCCCATAAACGCTTTGGAAAAGGAAACAAACAATTGGTCAGGCTTGTGGAAAGACTTTGTTCTATGAAGATAAAAATGAAGTTGTCTATGAACATCCAACAAATGGAGTTTGTATTCACCTTTATTTTGGAAGTTGTGAAAAAAAAACGGGCAGATTAATGGACTGGTTTACGTTTGCTTCAGATGCCACTTTGTGTAAGAAGGAAGGGTTAGTACGGAGAGAAACCCTATCTTTATGGAAGACCAAATACGGAGGCATGGCAGACAGAGCTTGAAGCTCATAAAATCCCCTAGCCGATGTGATGGCAACTAGGAAAGCTGTCTTCCAGGAGAAAAATGTTATGTCCACTGAAGCTGCGGGTTCAAAAGGAGGGGCTACCAATGCCTGTAAAACAAAAGTAAGGTCCCAAGGAGGTACAGAATCATTGACAGGAGGCCATAACAGAAAAGTACCTTTAAGAAAAGCCTTACATAGCCTAGAGGAGACTAAGGCCATGTTGTCTTCACCAACGTGAAAACTGGAAATGGCTGCCAATTGTACTTTCACTGTGGAGGAACTAGCTCCTTGCTGAAAGATACCAGACAGGAAGTCCATCATCGCTGGAACAGGGGCTGTAAAGGGATCTATTTTTCTCTGTGAGGCCCAAACGGAAAAGCACTTCAATTTACTCCAATAAAGTTTTCTAGTGGAGTCTTTAAGAGAGGCCAACAGAACGGATTTTACCTGGGATGAAAGACTGGGAGTCCTGGCAATTAACGGAACTGGAGCAACCAAGCTGTTAGCTTGAGGCTGCCCAGATCGGTGGGATATGTCCCCGATGGATGGGAAATTAGATCCAGGCAGGGATCCAGAATCCATGGGGGAGCTAAGAGATGAGACCAAAGGAATGGGAACCAAACCTGACAAGGCCAGAACGGGACAATGAGGATCACTTTGCACCATAGTCAGCAAGCTTTCTGAAGAAACTTCAGAATGAGAGGTAAAGGTGGATAAGCATACAGAAGCCCGGGGGGCCAAGCATGGACTAGAGTATCTCTGGGGACTTCCCCTGGTGAGGGAATCAGAGTGAAGAACTCGCTGCACTTCTCGTTGGAAGGAGATGCGAAGAGATTGCAGCAAGGCTGACCCCATGCAAGGAAAATCTCTGCTACTGACTGTTTCAGAGACCACTCATAAGGCATCAGAATGGCCCGACTCAATCTGTCCACTAAAATGTTGGAGTGCCCCGGGATGTGCATTGCTATCAGAAACTGACTGGTGGAAATCGGCCATTCCCACACTCTCATGGCCTTGCGACATAGAGGGTAGGATCTGGTTCCCCCCTGCTTGTTGATATACCAGGCGACTGACATGTTGTTTGACTGAATTGAAATCAATCTGAGAGGGAGGACTGTGTGAAAGGCTTCCAACGCTAAAAGCACTGCCCTCATCTCTAGAACATTTATGTGCAAATTGGTCTCTGCCTGGGACCACATGCCTTGGACTGTCCTTCCCGAACAGTGGCCCCCACCCGAGTTGGGAGGCATCCGTGGTCACTGTGGTTTGGACTGGAGGTGATGCAAAGGGGCGTCCTTTTGATATCTCTGGTGAAGTTAACCACCAAAGAAGAGATGTCCTGCAGACTTGACTGATCTTGATTGAAAATTCCATGGGCAGGTCTAGCCAAGACCACTGAACAGCCAGAGTCCACTGAAAAACCCACATGTGAAGGAGCGCATAAGGGAGAATAGATATGGTGGCAACTATGGAGCCCAGAGCCCAGAGAACCTCGCTCGCCTTTGAAGACTTGGAGTTCGCTATCTGAGCTATGTGGTACCTGAGATGTAGAATCCTGTCTGGAGTTAGGAATACCTTCATCTGCAAAGTGTCTAACCATGCCCCAATGAAGTCTAGAACTTGTACTGGTGGCAAATGGGATTTGTGAACATTGACTGTAATTCCCAGTAGCTCTGCCAACTGAATGAAATAATCTCAGGCTGGACACAAGTGATGTTTGTTGGGCGCAGTGAAGAGCCAGTCATCCAGGTATGGAAACACCTGAATACCCTGAAGCCTCAGGTAAGCCGCTACAACTGCCATTACCTTGGTGAACACCCTGGGGGCTGTGGTGAGACCAAAGGGTAGGGCTCTGAACTGAAAATGACTGGCTCCCAGCCGGAAGTGCAGAAACCTCCTGGAGCTTCTGTGTATTTTGATGTGGTAGTAGGCATCCTGAAGGTCTAACGAGCACATCCAGTCGCACTCTCAGAGATAAGGTAGAATGGACTGTAGGGTGACCATCCAGAATTTCTGTTTGGCTACCGACAGGTTTAATGTTGACAGGTCTAGAATGGGCCTGAGGTCCCTCATCTTTTTTGGCACCAAAAAGAACCTTGAGCAGACTCCTAATCTGGACTGATCGGGGGGACCTTTTCGATGGCTCATTTGAGAAGCAGCTTTGAAACCTCTAGAGCTGTGGCCTCCCTGTGAGTGGGTGGAACATCCGGGAGGTGTTTTGTAATATTTGGAGGGGCAACAAAAGGAATAGAGTAACATCTGGATATTATCTGAAGAACCCAGCGATCTGTCCTAATGGACTCCCATGCCACTGGGTGTAAGGACAATCGTCCCCCGACTACCTCCAGAGTAGAACAGTCGGGCAACCCCTCAGGGCTGCTGACCGGGTCTATCAGAGAAGGGTTCCCCAGACCCGTAATTCCTGGGACCCCCTCTACCTCTGGGTCAGCATCGATCCTGTCCCCCTCTGCCTCTGGGGGAATAGCTGTCCTGAGAATCCTGGGAAAACTGAGATTTTCAGAACCACATCTTCTTCTGCCCTCTTTGATTCCTAGGGAAGGACCACTGAGGGTTAGAGAAGTGGACTCTGATGGCAGACAAAGTCTACTCGTCCTTTTCGGTCTGGACAAGTGTGTCACATACTGTCTTTCCTAAAAGGGAAGAGCCGTCGTAGGGAGCATTGATAAACGACACCTTAAAAGGGTCCGCGAACTGCACAATCTGAGCCAGGCATGATGCCTCATGGCTATGCCTGTCCCAGCCACCCTAGCTGCTCCTTCCGTGGCATGGGAAAGTAGCTGCACAGATGTGTTTGAGACTGACTTCAGAGTAGACATTTTTGCCGAGAACAGCTGTCTGTCCTGTGGCGATAAAGACTCTGGGGGTGACTCAGCAAATTCCGAAACAAGATCTTGCTGAAGCCAAATCACATGTGCCAAATAATTCAGCCCATGGATAAAAAAAGTCGCTGTGGAGTATACATGCTTCCCAAACCTATCCACTGACCTGGACTCCTTATCTGGAGGGTGAGCTAAGGAACTCTCCTGTGCTAGTTCCTTCTTTGTGGCTGCTGCGACCAACATAGCATCAACTGGGGCTCCTTTTGACCAGGGTTGTCTGTCAGAAGGGGGAGATAAAACCTTGTCTGGGCATTTGGGAATGGGCTCTCTGGTGTCGGGCTCCTTCCATGCCCTTGTGGTGATGAGGTCCACCAAGGGGTCTGCTGGTGGGAACACACAGGAAGTAGATGGGCCCACGCCAAAGGCCTCCAGGAACATTGACTCATCCCCAGAAGGTTTTTGGGCTGACCAACCTCCCCTCTGGCAGAGGATCTCCATAATTTCTCCAAAAGAGACGTCTTCGGGAGGTGACCTGGGGGAACCTTCTCCTTCATCTAAGTCAGTGTCAGTAGTAAGGGACTCGGGGGAGTCCAAGTGCCTCCTTTTGCACTTGCGCTTATGGTGACCCTCTTCAGTTGGACTTTCAGAAGGGGATCCATGAGCCGCAGGGGGTTCCTCAGGGAAAATGACCTGAGGATCCTCTGGCACGGGCTGTCCCTGAGACAGGATGAAGGGAGTTGTCACCAAATACAGGGGGGCCTGGATGGTATCTGAGGGGATGGGCTGGGGTCTTAACCCCTGGGAGGGAACCCTCTCCACCACTTTGAAGGCCGAGGGAGAAGCCCTCCCCAGAACCAAAGCAGGGACCGGAGCTGAAGACAGGGTAGCCTGAGGTGTGAGGGAACGGATCAGATTCGAAAAGGTCAGAGCCAAAGAATCCATGCCCCCCGGGTCCGACTCCCTGTCCGCGGCTCCGAGAGTCACTCGGATCTGAACAAGTCAGATCCGAGGAACTCAGGGTAACAGCCGGAGTCGAGGTTGGTGGAACCATCGGCGCCGAGCTACCAGCTCTGAAAAACCTCGGATCCAAGAGCCCCGAAGCCAAAGCACGGATCAGAGAAGGAGAGATGGGGTGGAAAAGAGGCATGGAGGTCGCCCCTCCAGAGGGAGAGGGACCTGGCAAGACTCCCATCTGAATTTGGGTCTGAATAAATCCCCGCATCATCCTGTCCATATACATGTCCGCTCAGCTCTGAGTTGACCTCGAAGAGGCCACCAACTCGGATCTGACTGGTCTGCGCAGTGGGGAGGAGGGCCTCAGGTCTGAATGCTCCAATGGCTCTGGTGAGAAACGAGGAGACCGGAGCCATGGAGAAACAGGCCTCATGGTCTTAGATTGGGGGCTGAGAAAGAGCTCCCTGTCTGGGGACCTCTTACGATGCCTGTCCTTCTTTTTCTCCCTTTCCTGTCTGCGCCTTTCCTTTTCTTTCTCTTTTTCTTTTTCCTTATCTTTGTCAGACTTGCTGACTGAAGATCTGTCCTTTGAAGACCTATCACCAGACGAAGAGGGAGGTTGAGTCCCTGTCTGGGTGGAAGGTGGTACACTAGCAACCGAGGCCGAGGCAGATTCCAGCATGGCAGCAGGGAGAAGGCCTTTGGTAACTAGCTTGGCCTTATGATCCCTAAGGGCCATAGGGTTAAAACGTGAACAGACAGCACATTGAGTGGACAAATGTGCCACTCCTAAGCATATCACACACAGAGTGTGACTATCGGCCGGGGAAAGCTTATGGCCACACTCTGTACATTTTTTGAAAACAGGCTTTGGCTGGTCAGCCATAGTCCTGCACTCCAAGGTACAAGCACTACCTTTCCAAAAAAAACACACGCAGATATGGGAAGAGCAGGCCTAACTACTACTCTATACAAAAAAACTTTTTTTTTTTTTTTAACACCAACGACCAAACGCAATACTACAGAAGGGGAGGAAGGGAAATCCTAGTCAAGCACACCTAGATATCAGCAAAAAATTTTTACTTACTATCCCTGAGCTCAGAGCAAAGGAGACCATGATGCACACTACTGGTGCGGCAAACGAGATCTGAGGGAAGATAGGAGACGGTAGGGCATTATGGATAAGGGGAGGAGTTCGGAGCTTGGAGCAGATACTAGAAAAAAAGTTGCTGGCTCAGATCCGATACGGATCCATATACCCACAGTTTGCAGAAAAATTAAGTTAACTACTTCAGATCTGTTGTTGTTGTTGTTGTCTTTCGGCTTTTCCCGGTTAGAGGTCGCCACAGTGGAACTCCGGTCCGCTAATTATTGGGGGTAGATTTTCACAGTGCCGAATTGCCAGCTCAACGCCCAACCTTCAACGAAGGCACGCCCATTCACACATGTCTTTCGGAACACCACCCAACAGCGGGGAGGACATGCAGACTCCACACAGAAGGCACTCCCCATACTCCAGCCAAGAATCGAACAGGAGAACCTCTTGCTGTGGGGCAACAATGCTACAAATCATTTCTGACCAAGTATTATATCTTATTATTAAACCACATCTGTACAGGTTCTGTTTCTTAAGATGCCGATTACATTTCTTAGGATTCTGGTTTTGTCTCCTGACATGTTGTTCCTTTTCACAGCAGTATTATACACACACACACACACACACACACACACACACACACACACACACACACACACACACACACACACACACACACACACACACACACACACACACACACACACACACACACACACACACACACACACATACACACACACACACACACACATGCACACACGCACACACACACACACACACACACACACACACACACACACACAAAAATCAAAAAAAGAGCACCAAGAAAATTAATAGTAAGGACTGCATTAATACTTCAGAGGGTCTAATGCGCAGATCATATTAAAGAAAATGTCCAAGTAGTTCAGTCAAGTTCATACATTTTGATTCAGGGAGGAACATCGACTAAGCCTGAGCACCTGAACAGAACATGCAAACATTCAAAATGGTTTGTTTTCAGAACTCAGTTGCACAAACTGAAACATTACACATTAATAGTGACTACACAGAAAGGAACATCTGAAATGTTAAAAAACATAAAGAGATACATTTCATGTCAAAGTTTTGAATGGCACACTGTAGAATTTTGCATATTATGTGAAGTTGTTTTTTGGGCTTGACTATCACTTTATAAAGAGTGATACCAATCACTTTTCCTTTTCTGCATCTGAGGCACAGGAATGATGTGGCAAACAGAAAGACAATGTTGGGCACTCCTGGCTGACATTGCCACCTTGTACTTGTCCAGCATAATCTTATTGGTCCATTTCCTCAGTAATGGGTTCATCTGCCCCTTCCTCTCTATGTTAGCAGAATTCACAGCCTTAAGTTGTTGTTGATTAATTAATGGTAATTACCAGAATGGTGACCTATTTCCTACACTGCTGCCTAATTCATAACTTTTGGTTTATATGCATAGTTCCTTCTGGTTTACTAATTCAGTTCTATCCGGTTCACTAATTCTAACAGTGGTCTTGCTGAGAGTTGTTAAATAATATTGTTCAACCAGGTATGGTTTTTAGTAGCGTTTGCCATCAAACAAGGATCGTATGATTTTGACTGGGATTCACTAGCTATTTCTTGAGTTTTAGTTGGTGTTGCCTGATGATTTTGGGGTCTCGTTATAACTGTGATTGACTGAATTCTAGCAATTGGTCATTGTTTTGGTAGATGATTATATGAATCTTTGTATGTAAGCTGGATCGCTGATTTATGTGAATAACTAAATAGTTTAACGGTCCCAATTTTAATAAGAGTTTCTGCTGACCTAATTTTTTGTGGTTTTTGACTGTTTAGCTGGTGCTCCCTGTGAGGTCCACATCATGGCACTTATGGATGATGTTCACCTCCTCCTTGTGCCTTTTCTGTTTGTTTCCTGGCCTTTTTATTCTGGATCTCCTTGAAATCTAAAGGATTGTGGATAGCAGTAACCTAAATGTAAACAAATACCTGTTCATACCACACATCTCCTTACTCTCCCTTCTTCATTCACTTCCTTACTTCTATCAATTTCTCTCTCCTGGCTTTCTCTCTAAATATACCATAAGCCTGCTTTTCTCTCACTTCATATTGCAATTTGCATATTGTATTATACTAGCTTACTTTTAATTTCTGTATAAACTCTCTAAGATTTCTCTAACTATTAATCATTGTTATATAACTTGTATTTACTCCTAACCAATGTTTTTATATTATGTCTAATTTAGTATAATTATTTAAATTGCAGTTGTTTTTGTATTATTTTTAAAGACTGTAAAAGTATTGTTCTGAAAATGGTTTGTAATACTTTGGAACTTCTCTTCCTGAAACTCCACTGAAAATGGGCTCCTAACCAGTCGGACTTTCCCAGTAATTAAATGTCAATAAATAAATAATAAATACGCCTTCAGAGTGGGGAAAGCCAAGACTCCAGTCTTCACTTGCCCTGATCTCAGATCTCATGCTGGGAAAAGGAAAGCTTGGCACTTTCATAAGGCAAAACATCATTGGAACATGTATATTCCCTGTCTAGTAATCACCTTCAACAGGTAGGTAGAACACTCCTTCCCAGTGTCTTGGGTACAGCAGGTTTCTTTAACTCCACATTTAGTCAGAACAAGCTGAGTATTGTCTCAGGCTTGTTCTATGACTGTGATCAACCTTTTATCTCAGGGACTTGACAGGATGAGAGCTTTGGTCCACATCTTGAAACTCATTTCACATTTCTAGGCAGGGCAGAAATAAATATTCTGGGGTGGGGTGGCTATTTCATCTTACTTTTTTTTTGGATTTGGTCCAGGTTGAAGCTGGAGTATCTAAGTCTTTTACATGTGTTATGAGGGCAGGAGTAAAACTGTTTTATTATTTACCAGGTTATCTTGGGGTTCTTTTGCAAGAATTCATGGATTTCCTCCTTAAATTATTCCATGAATTTCCAAGATATCTAACCTTTTGGGCTTTAATGCTTACATTGACGATGAGACCTGAGATGTTGCCATGGAACTACTCAATTTTTTGCACTGCTTCAACTTCAGTCAAGTTATTCCTATTAAAACTCATAAATCTGTCCACTCTTTGAACTTAATATTTCACCTTGGTCTTCAAAAAAAAAAAAAGATATAATGGTACAACCAGTCCCCTTAGTCTGACCATTTCTTGAACCATTTTAAATTGAGCCCCCTTAGATCATCACCTCCAGAATCAGAGCTGGTCATTTTTTTCATGATGTGAGGAGGGTCAAAGCTTTGAATCTTTTGACTGGCCAGTTCCTTGATGGGGGTAATGCTGAACACAAAGACTCAGATGCCTTGACCTATAATTCAACTGCTGCTGGTGCTTTGGATACTCTTGTCACAGCTAGTGTATGTCTCAGGTTGAATAAGGAGTCATTCTCTGACCATGCGCTGCATCTATTGTTCATGCTTGGATGAATGTTGAGCCTTCTCAAGGACAAGCTTATTCTGGAGCAGCATTATGATCTTTACCAAACAGAGAGACATTTCATGTAAGAAGGCATTGTTTGTGATCAGCAAAATCTCCACTAAATCAAATCATCCAGCTTTACTTTTCTAGGTATTTGGCATGCTGCACGTCACAGCTTGTTGTGGCTCTTAAAGGAGTTTCCTGAGATTACAGTGAGAAAATTTCAAAATTATTTGCAGAAAAGGTTGCTAAGATCATGCATTCATTCTACACTGACTCACCCACTGGGGCATTAATTGATTCTGATGTGGACTGTCAGGATTTTTCTTAGGCTGAGTTTTAGGCTGTTTGACTATGTGGACTATGATGAGGTGTTGGAAGATTGTTTCTTCTGTGCATTTTCATGTACAGGTTATGATGAGGTCATGGAGAGTGTTTCTTCTGTGCAACTTCATATATAGACTATGAAGAGGTTTTAAATATGGTTTCTCCTGTTCACCTCATGTATGACAGCTCTATTTCTATCATCTTTGTGTCCAGTGTCCAGTTATTATTGAGATCATGAGATTATTTCTGAGATCAGGAATGTTTCTTTCATCCCCAGTGGACACATTGGTTACCCATTTTCTCAAGAAACCTAATGGTCTGGAGTATTATTTCACAGTATCTAACCAATAACATATTGGAAAAGTTGTCAAGAAGGTTGTGTACACACAGATGTATTCCTATCTGGCATCTCATCGCCTTTTGGATCATTGCCAGTCTAGTTTTACAATAAGGAACAGAACTGAGACTACCCCACATATGAGTAGTAATTGGCCTTATTATGGAAAAAGATCAACACATTTATTCTATCTTCATCCTACTTGATTTGTCAGCGACATTTAGTACTGTAGACCATGAGATCCTTATCAGCCACTCAACATTTTATTGTGGTTTTAAAGGCCCTGTACTGAAGTGGTTTTCTTCTTACCTCTCTGGTCATTTATTTATTTAATTTATTTTATTTTATTTTACATTTGTTTACTGGGATGGTCTGACTGGGACAGTGACCATTTTTAGCTGAGGCCCGGGGAGAAAAGCTCCAGCCTAAGCTTACATACAAACTCATAACATCAAGTAATAGAAATTATAGACAAAAAAATGAGTGTTACAGGATAAAAATATAAAAACAAAAATATATACAAAATACCAAATAGAACAAGACTTTAAACACTTGAATATAGACAAATATATGGTTGAACTTATATGAACATAACATTAATTAGGGAATTAAGTAGGGAGTATCACTTAGGCAAAGTAGTGCATAGTTAGTAGTACTTCTGTCATGAGAGTTGCAGCTAGGAATGTAACTACTTATAGAGACGTAGTGTTGTCAGAAGGGATATGTTAACAGAGTTAGTACTTACAGCCAAATTGTATAAGCAATGTTACTAATTAACCTGGAGTGTTACATGTGTAAAGCCAGGATTCAAATAAATGTGTTTTGAGAGATATTTTGAAATCATTAAGATTGCTTATGGATCTAATACTATGTGGAAGGGTATTCCAATTTTTAGCAACAAAGTTAGAGTAAAGAGAGTTGCCTGCTGTATTGGATACTTTGGTTACTTGGAGAAAGTCTTTGTTAGATGATCGAAGAGAACAAATGTAGAGTAGGGTTGTAGAAGATTTTTAGGGAAGGTACGTTCTCAGGATTGTGCATTAATTTGTGAGCCATTATTAACTGGTTATAGTTCATAACATGAGGTAGTTCCAACCGAGAAAGATTTTTTAGGTATTGACAGTGATGGGTTGAATGTGTAGAATTTGGTGCAAATTTGGCAGTCTTATTGTAATGTGATTATAATTAGTTCTGACTTTTTGAGGTTGGTATGTATGGGGGTGCATATGAGTGAGGAGAGAAGGTGGGTTCTAGCTATGGCTATTCTTGCAGTGTCTGTTAAGAATTTTTTGTTTCGATACATTGTTCCCATTTTCTTGTGAACTTTTTTTATTGTGTTAGAAATGTGTATGTCAAATTTTAGTCTGTTGTCAGTTATGACACCTAATAGTTTTGTTTGGGAATCTGGGAAAATCCTAGTATTATTACTGGCAATGATATAAAAGTTAGCTGGGAGGTTAGTAGGGTTAGATGGGTGAAAGATCATAAGTTTAGTTTTATTAGGGTTGAGAATGAGTTGTGAGTTTGCTAGCCACATTTCAATATCAGAGAAGGCTTTTTGTGTGACTGTAAGAAGTTGATTTATTGTGGATGCTGCACATATGAGGGTTGAATCATCTGCATATTGTATGATAGATGCTTGACAGGAGGCAGTTTTAAGATCATTTATAAATATGCTGAAGAGGAGGGGCCCTAGGGTTGAACCCTGGGGGACTCCAAGTGCAACAGGAAGGAGTGGGGATAGATCTTGCTTCCATTTCTCAGCTTGCTGGTGTCTACATAGATAACTACAAAACCAGTTAACAGCATCAGGGTTGATATTAAGATTATTCAGAGTGGACAGTAACTTTGGATGGGAAACTGCATCCTATACTTTAGACTTGTCCACAAAGACTGAAGATACTATTTTGCCATTGTCTCTGAATTTATTTACAGTATTAGTGAAACTTAGAAGAGGTGTACTAGTGCTATGATATGGTCGAAATCCATGCTGTGATGATGAAAAGAGATTATTGTTTAGAAGGTGTTTAAGAAGTTGAAAGTGGATACATCTTTCCAGAAATTTAGAAAGTGGTGAAAGTATAGCAATGGGCCAGTAGTTTGTTAGTTCTGTAGAACTGCCGCCTTTGTGTAATGGTGTAATATATGCAATTTTCCAAATAGCTGGGACATACTGTTCTGTTATAGAGTATTTTCTAAGTATTGACATAGGGAAGGCAATAACATCTGCTGTTAATTTTAGTTATTCTGCTGACAAGTTATCTGCTGCAAGTGAAGTAGGTTTCAACTTCTTTAATAGTTTTGCAATAGTTTGTTTTGGGACTGTGAAATGAGAATGCATCTTCAATATTGCTTGGATTGTTGGGTGTTGGCGTTGTGGGAGGCTTGCTATTCTTAGTCAGTGCTAAAACACTTTCAGTGAACAATATGTTAAATTGTACAGCAATATTGTTTGTGTAATAAGATAAGTTGGCAGGGTGGAGTTGTGATTTGGCCAGGATTGGGTTCCAGAATTTTTGTGGATTTGTTCTGTATTTCCATTGTAAATTAGAATAGCAGTGTTGTTTGTCTAGTCTAATTTGGTGTTTGGCACTGTTTCTAAGTTGCTTGTAAATTAAACAGTTTTGGAGGGATTTATTTTTAGCCCAAGTTTGCCATGCTTTGTCCCTTTGTTTTAGGAGGGTACTAGTCAGATGGGTTAACCATGGTGTGTAGTTGGCTTTAACACAAAGTGTTCTTGGAGGTGCAAGTCTGTTTAGAATAGTAAGGAAGGTGTCATTGAAGTGCTGCACAGCAGCATATAAGGGCAGTTATTTAAGAGGAGTCCAGTTGGTTTAGAATAGTAAGGAAGGTGTCATTGAAGTGTTGCACAGCAGCATCTAAGGGCAGTTGCTTATGAGGAGTCCAGTCTGTTTAGAACAGTAAGGAAGGTGTCACTGAAGTGCTGCACAGCAGCATCTAAGGGCAATTGCTTAAGAGGAGTCCAGTCTGTTTAGAACAGTAAGGAAGGTGTCACTGAAGTGCTGCACAGCAGCATCTAAGGGCAGCTGCTTAAGAGGAGTCCAGTCTGTTTAGAACAGTAAGGAAGGTGTCACTGAAGTGCTGCACAGCAGCATCTAAGGGCAGCTGCTTAAGAGGAGTCCAGTCTGTTTAGAACAGTAAGGAAGGTGTCACTGAAGTGTTGCACAGCAGCATCTAAGGGCAGTTGCATAAGAGGAGTCCAGTCTGTTTAGAATAGTAAGGAGGGTGTCACTGAAGTGCTGCACAGCAGCATCTGAGGGCAGTTGCTTAAGAGGAGTCCAGTCTGTTTAGAACAGTAAGGAAGGTGTCACTGAAGTGCTGCACAGCAGCATCTGAGGGCAGTTGTTTAAGAGGTGTCCAGTCTGTTTAGAATAGTAAGGAAGGTGTCACTGAAGTGCTGCACAGCAGCATCTCAGGGCAGTTACTTAAGAGGAGTCCAGTCTATGTTTTCAAGAATATTAAGTAGAATCTGTAAGTTAAAATTTTCCTTATAGGTTCATAAGTTCATAGGTAGATACTAGGCTATTGGCCCTAGGGCCTATATAAGCCAAGTCAAATAGTACCCTGGCTTTCGCCACCCAAGAAAATTATTTTCCTGTGCCCCTGTCGAGCAGAGCCACAGAAGTGATCCCCGGGGTGAATTTCCAATCTTCCATCCAATCATCAAGATTTTTCTTGAAGAGTGCTAATGAGGAGCTCTGTTTGACATAGATAGGTAGTTTGTTCCAGAGTATGGGAAGTCTCTGGGACAGGAATTTATCCCTCCAGCATGTTCTGCTTATTGTGGTGACAAGGTTTAGGTCTCTAGAACGTGTAGCTCAGAGGGATTGGGATTTCTTTAAGTGTAGCATGTCCAACAGCTCTGGGTTTAACATAGCTTTGTATGTTAGGCAGGGATCGCCTCTGAAGTGGCGATATGTGACGGAGTAAAGCTGCAGTTTTTTGAGACAGTATGCGTAGGGCATCTGTTTGAGGCTGGTAATCCTCTTTGTGAGGTATTTCTGTGGCTTTTCCAGTTGTTGTAGATGTCTTGTAAGGTGCATACCAAAAGGCGTGTACTCTATAATGGGTCTAATGAGTGACGAGTAGAGGGGAACAATGACCTCTTTTTTTCTGGATGAGAAACCTTTTGTGATGGTGTGCCACGTAGAAGGATTCCCTGACTACTGTGGCAATGTGATTACCAAAGGAGAGATAACTGTCCACCTGTGTCCCAAGGTCTCTTATCACACTTTTGGTGTTAAGTATACTACCGCCTATGTGGTAGTTCATGGGTAAAGAGTTTTTACCAAAAGGGATGACAATGCACTTTTTGGCATTGAGCTTGAGGCCATGGCTTGGACACCAGGCATCTCCGTCTCCGCAAGGCCCTTTTGTAGGATGTCCACATAGTTTGGAGTTTTGATTATGGCTCCTAGTTTGCAGTCATCTGCAAACTTCATTAGCCAAAGACCTTCTGTGTTAGCCTGTACTTCAGAGAAGTAGATACCAAACAGGAGAGGACCCAGGACTGAACCTTGTGGTACTCCACTTGTCAGTGGTCTGAAGTTGGATTTGGAGTCTGCTACTTTCACAGTGTGGGTTCTCTCAGTGAGCCATTTCGCAACCCATCTTGTGAAATAGGGATTTATACCTAGTTTAGTGAGTTTGTCTATAATTCCAGAGTGGGGGGATGGTGCTGAATGCCATTGCGAGATATAGATAGGCTGTGTGAACCACCTTCCCCTCATCTATGGCTTTGGTGACCGCTTCAAAGAAATCTATCAGGTTTATGAGACATGATCTGCCTTTTACAAACCAAAACTGGGTGGGGTTCAGAGTTTGGAGCTTACCAATGTCATTGTTTATAAGTTCCATGATGATACGTTCCATAGCCTTGCAGACCAGGCTCATTAGGCTAATGGGGTGGTAGTTCCCGAGGTCTCTGGTGGCTCCCCCTTTGTGGAGTGGGATAACCGTCGCTGTGAGCCATTCAGTGGGCACATAGCCTGAGGTGAGGCTATGATTGAACATGGTACTTAGCTGGGGTGCCAGTTCATCCTGTAATTCATGTAGAATGCAGCCTGGGATGTTATCAGGTCCCATGGATGCTGTGTTCTTGGCTTTGGAGAGTGTGGTTTTTACCTGTGCAGCTGTGATTACAGGAACTTTGCATTCTTCCGGTATAGAGATGGGCCCTTTAGGGGATGAGAGGGGGGTAAAGTTAGCACTGAACCTATCTGCCAGGATGTTGGCAATATCAGTTGGTTCTGTATATTTAGTGCCATTGTGCTGTAACTCAGAGCAGATCTGAGTGTTGCCATTGAGATTCTTGACATAGCTATAGAATGCTTTGTGGTTGTCTTTAGAATCAGTGGTGATTTTGTTTTCGTAACTAGCTTTGGAGGATTTTATGAGGGATCTCAGCTTCTTACTGAGGCTGACCAGGGACTTCCTCCAATCATGGGATTTAACTCTTTTTTGCAACAGTTTCTTTCTTCTGTTGCAGAGTTTGTTTATGGCAGGGGACCACCAGATTGGCTTCCTTTTTTTGGAGGATAGCATCTTGGTTCTGTTAGGGATTGCATGATCCATGCACTCGTGTAAGTGCTTATAAAGTGTATTTGTGTAGGATTCAGCAGTCGTACCTCTATTGTCCATCAGCATGGGTGTCGTGAAGTTTGCCACTTCTGTCTTAAGAAGCGTGAAGTTGGCTTTGGAGAAATTTTTTACGGTGGTTTCCCTAATGGGGGTGGGGGCAGGAGGTGGGTGTCTAGGGTGATTAGCTTGTGGTCGGATCTGACCAACGAGGAATTGACCTCTGGTGTGGAGCACTAGTTGCCCATGTTGGTAATGACCAGGTCTAGGATATTGCTGCCCCTGGTGGGGGTGTGAATAAGTTGATCCAAGGCATTGGAATTTATGAATTCCAGAAAACGTTGGGCACAAGAGTTGGTACATGAGTAGTTTTCCCAGTTAATGGTGGGGCAGTTGAAATCTCCCATTATTAGGGTGTTAGGTTGTACAACTAATATTTTCCAGTGTATCAAGAAATGAGGAGTGGGAATCCTGGGGCATGGTGGGGGATCTGTAGCAAGCTACAATTTGAATTGCGGTCTTGCCCAGAGTTAGTTGCACTTGGATAATCTCGGATGCATTATGCTGAGCAACTAGCCTGGAGGTGTAGATATCCTTAATGAATATGGACACGTCTCCGCCTTTAGTGTTACGGTCCAGGTTAGGTGGCCGAAAGGTGTGGTATGAATTATAGCCTTGCAATGCAGGGGTACTCTCTGGAGCCTTGAACCAGGTCTCTGTCACTGCAAAGATGATGTTCTCCATTTTAAGGAGTGCCTCGATTGAGTGCAGTTTGAGGTTTAGACTTCTAGCATTGAGTAGCAATGCCCTCAGATGCTGCTTGCTTGTACCTGTTATAGTGGTGAATTTGTCATTTGAACCTTACCTAAAAAAGGCACTATTGGGGTGGCTAATACTTTAGCCAGTATCCAGAATCCCAGGGGCGACAGGTGCAGGCCGTCTCTGGCAAAGCATTGTGGTTTGTCGATCATGTCATCCCAGGCAGACAGATACTGGATCCCCTTAGAATGACACCAGAAGCTTAGCCAATTGTTGAAGTCAATCATTTTGCCCTTGTACTGTGGTATCATTCTGGGTGATGGCAGGATGTTACTCAGGGCTAGGGTCATATCTGCCTGGGCTACAAGAACAGACAACTCCTCCATGTCCCTTTTCACGTAGTCCAGGGAGGTATGTCTCAGGTCATTCACACCAACATGGACAATGACAGAGTCATATTTGTACTTGTTGTGGAGTGACCTGAGTGCATGCTTTATGTGGCAGATCCTGGCACCCAACAGGCAGCTGACAGTAACTTTCTCCTTGTTTAGCCTGGTGAGTGGAACATCAGTGTGCCTGACTATAGAGTCACCTATGACTGGAGTGTTGGGTACGTTGTTATGCCTTATGGGTTGTGGTTGAGTGGCACACTGAGTTTGTGGGCTATGTGCCATTTGGGTTGTGTTGGGGGGGTGGAGGTTGCTTGCTTTTCTGCTTTTGAGGTCCCTGTTGCTTGGGCAGATTTTTACTGAGAGCCTCCGTGAACGTAGGTGTGTGTTTTGTGTTTCTATGTGTGTGTTTTGGTGGTGTACATTTTGAGGGACTATGTGGTGAGTGTGGTGTGGTGCAAGTGTTTGCCTTCTCCTTTTGACTGTCTAGTCCAGTCTTGGGTGAAAAGAGCTTTGCTTCCAGTTTGGCTATATAAGTGTATCTCTCACAGGTTGTAGTGTTGGGTGGTAGGAGGAGAGGGTTGTCTGTGTACATGAGACAATTGCTGCATTGCCCCAAGATGCCCTGATCCATCAGGTAGACAGGAGAAAACAACGGGAGCTAACCCTTAGACATGCCTGGATAAGTGCTTATTTATTAAGTACTAAAAACTGTTTTCCTCTAGACAAGTGAGGAAAGTTGAGTGCTGTAGTAATTTGTAGCTTATTTAGTGCTTACAATGACTTCTGAACAAGTGCTGAGCTTGAAGAAACTGACGAGTGCTGAAACTAAAAAACTGGCTAGTTCTATGAAACAAAATTAAGCTAGAAGGCTTCCCTCCAACACACAAAGGCTTGGTTGCTCAGAAGCTTACAAATAGTCCTGGATACAGCAAACTTGGCGGAAGTTGATTAGTTTAGTATGGTCACTGTGATTTTTCTTTAAGTAGGTTCCAAAGTGGTCACTTAAGGGATCTGGGAGACACCCTGCTGTTTGGTGATACTGAGGATTATTAGTTAAGAACCAGCCCAAAATAGATTGTTTATCTGTTTTCTTGTCAATTGTAGTTGGGTGAGAAATCATTTGAGTGAAACCATGGAGGTTTAGGTAGTTATGAGGATTGTCAGAGTTACATGTCATCCAGTCTGTGTTAAGGTCTCCTGCAATAATGGTTTCTTGTGATATGGCTTTTGTGACCTTTTGGAGAATGATTTCAACTGTACTGGAATTGTTTCCTGGAGGGATGTATATAGCTATTATACATATATGTATGTTTGTTTTGGTTTAGTTGTAATCTGGTTATGAGTAGCTCTGCATTATTAATGTTAGTAATGTTTATGTTTGCATGTTGTAAGTTGAGCGTGTTCTTAAAGAGAATTGCTACAGCACCTCCATTTTTTTTTCTTTTCTATTAGCTCTTAGAATATTGCAACCAGGTGGAGTTATTTCTATGTCTGGTATATGTGGTTTCAACCAGGATTCAGTAAGGATGGTAATGTCTGGGTTGTAAAGGGAGAGTTGCATGGAGTTTGTGTATTTTATTGAGCAAGATTTAGGTTTAGTGGTAGTATTTCAGGACTTTTATGTGGAGTAGGTAGTTTGATTTGCATTGGGGAGTTTAATGAAATCTTGTGTTCGGGGCCTGGGTTTGGGTGGATATCACCACTAAGCATACATTTGGCTGCTCTGTGACTGAGCATCTGAAAAGGTTTGATCAGTTTTTTGTGGGTTTTAAAGGAAATATTATGGAGGCTTTCATTTGTAAAGAGTATTTGGTGTTGTTTTAGGTTTGTGAGTGTGGTTATAAATAATGATGGGACACATAAAAGCTATTAGGTGTTGTTAGGGTAGGGTTATTAAATGTTGTTGCTTGATTTATATACTGATTGTCTAGTTGGAAATGGTAAGTGATGAGGTTAGCTGTAATTGTGAGGAATAAAGTTAATATAAGACCATGTACAAACACGATAGTACTTGTGTTTGATAAATTATTTGAAAATTATCAGTACTGAGGGAAGATAAATTCTTGTTTGTTACGGTATTGGTATATTACAATGTCACGTATTCAAGGTTAGGAGTTATGTGTGAAATATTTAGGGTGTTTGCCAGGTATGATGTTCTTCATCTCACATTGCTGCATTCCTAACACTTGGGTAGTCCGCTGTCCTCGGTCGGCCCGAATATCAAAGTATAAGGCTGACGTCGGTCAAGGCGCATTAGACTGACATCAGGACGTCAGGGTACAAATGCGCATGACCGACGTCATATCCTCAGTCTTTTTTGCCGCATGGTCTGATGCAGAAGCAGCGTTGCAAGTGCCGTTCGGCGTTCTGAAATTTTTCAATGGAGTTTCAGACCGAGTCAAAGTTGGCTAAGTACCCGTTGGGAATATTTTAGTTTTTTCTTGCCTCAGTGGTTTACCGGATGTCAGAAAAAGTGAATAACTGTATTTCTTGTGGGAAACAGATACCGCATAGAGATTATCATACTTTGTGTATTCCTTGTTTAGGGCCTGAGCACGACGTTGTTGGGTGTCGCTTTTGTGCTAGATTCAATAAGCGCACTATTAAGAGAAGGTTAGATTGTGCCAGGTTAGTCTTCGGGAAGCGGTGCAATTATAATATGCCGTTGGATGCTCCGACGTCCGCTTCGTCGAAGAAGCGCAAGGATAAAGCAGCTAAGCCCAGGCAAGAAGAGTCGTCCGTACCAGACGCCGGTTCTTTAGAGGTGTCGGTTCCGCTGGTGGTTCCGCCGGAGGTTTCTCTGGAGTCCCAGGGGGAGACTTTGTTATTGCAGGATGTGGCCTCTCAGGAGGCAGGTCAGGCTGAAGGGGCTTCTCAGGTTACTGTACTCCCCTCCCTTCCTAGGGTGGTTAGGCCCTCTCCTTCTGTTTCCAAGGATTCTCCCAGAGGCAGGCCAGGTTTAGCTTCAGTTGGTGTCACTCCTAGTTCTTCAGG
This sequence comes from Protopterus annectens, assembly GCF_019279795.1. Taxonomy (NCBI): domain Eukaryota; kingdom Metazoa; phylum Chordata; order Ceratodontiformes; family Protopteridae; genus Protopterus; species Protopterus annectens. Next base: position 1,596,863,190 of record NC_056726.1, on the reverse strand, counting down.
ATCTGTGCCCAAGAAGCATATGCTTAAAATGGCAGAAGATTTGATTACTTTGATTAGAGGTTCTTTGCCCCCTCCTGATAAGAGACCTAGGGTGGAACCTGAGTTGGGGAGTTTTGAGCAGGCTTTGGATGTTTCAGAGTCTTCAGCTGAAGACTTGCAGGAGTATTCTCCTTATTCTGATTCTGATGTGGATGATTCTACTCCTTCTGCTTCTCCTCCTGAGGATTTTTCTTTTTCAGAGACTCTTCATTCCATGAGGGAGCATTTTAAGTGGGAAGGTCAGGACTTCTCTGATTCCAGGAAAAGGCTTAGGGAATTTTTGTTTTTACCCCAGCATAGGCTTTTGGCTATACCTCCTGTTCTGGATGTTGTGGAAGATGTGTTTGCAGAGGCTTCTCTTAATCCTGATTCTTTGCCTCCTGCTCCTGTTAAACCGGATAGGTATTACAGGGTGCCTGAAGCTCATAAGTATCTTTTTAAGAGTCCTAGGGCGGACCCAGAAACTGTTAGTCAGGGCCTAAGGGTGTTAAGGCGTCTGTTGTTAAAAATCCGGTTCCTCCAGATAAAGAGGCCAGGGCTTTGGATAGATGGGGAAAGAAAGTCTATACTTCTTCCACCCTAGCTATGAGGGCTTTGAATTGCCAGTTTCACATGTTGAAATACCAAAACTATCTACTTTCTCAATTGAAGTCTAAGGTAGATGCTCTGGCGGAAGGTATTGAGTGTAAAGAGTTACAAGATTTAGTACATGTTTCTGGACAGGTGGGTAAGCATTCTTTGCAATGTGGTTTTGATGCTGTACAGGCCTCGTCTAGGGTGGCTGCCACTGGGTCAGTTCTTCGCAGGCACGCCTGGCTGAGGGATCAGAATTTATCTGACCATGTTAAGACAAGGATTTTAGATGCTCCTTTACAATCTGATGTGTTGTTTGGTTCACCTGTTGAGGCAGTCTTAAAGAAAATGGAAGACAAGGCTAAGTCTATGCAGACTGTTAAAGATTTTTGCAGGTTCAGCCTCCAAGTTTAGTAGGAATTGGCCTACCAAGGGGGTGGACGTATCCTTCTTATGATTCCCAGTCTAGGGGTAGATCTAGGCGTGGTAGGGGCAGAGCTCAGGGCTCTTTCAGGCCTAGAACAGGAGTTCACCTGCACAGTCTTCGGTGAGGGCAGGGGTCAGTCCTTTCGTAAACAGACCCAATGACCTACCTTTTCAGCTGCCAGAGCCTTCTCGTCTGGCAGCACCTTTGGGAGGAAGGTTGGCACTTTTCAAGGAAAATTGGAGTTTAATTACCCAAGACAGATGGGTATTGGATATCATATACCAAGGTTACAGGTTTTATTTCCATACCTTGCCTCCTTTCAAAGGCATGCCAGACGTTCCTCCTCAGCAAAGAATAGAGGCTCACAAACAAATTTCTCTGCTACTTCAAATAGGGGCCATACAGCCGGTCCCTATGCCAGAAGTGGGCCTAGGTTTTTATTCTCGCCTGTTCCTAGTACCAAAGAAGGGGAACACGTGGAGACCAATTTTGGATTTATCTATCCTCAACACTTATCTGGACATTCCCAAGTTCAAAATGTTGACGTTACAACAGCTTTTACCTCTGCTGGGCAAAGATCATTGGATGGTAACTTTGGATCTCAAGGAGGCTTACCTTCATGTTCCTATCAGACTGAGTTGCAGGAAGTATCTGCGTTTTGGCTGGGACTTCTCATTATCAGTTCTCTGCATTGCCCTTTGGCTTATCTACTGCGCCCAGAGTGTTCACGAAAGTTCTGGCTCCAGTGATAGCTTTCTTCAGGCTAAAAGGAATACAGATCTATCCTTATTTGGACGATTGCCTGATTCTGGCTCAAGGAAGGACGAGCTTCTTCATCATTTGGAATATGTGATAGCAGTGCTAAGATGCCTGGGGTATTCTGTGAACGAAATAAAGTCCAGTCTAGTACCCTCTCAGGACATGTGCTTTCTGGGTGTAAGACTGAATACAGCATCCCAGATGGCCTTTTTGACCCCGGACAAACAAAAGAATCTTTCCCTTTACTTTCATCAATTGTCTCATCAGTCCAGGCTGACTGCAAGGACAGTCCTTCAAGCCTTGGGGTTCATGGCATCTTGTATTCTGGTGCTCCCCAATGCCAAACTGCATATGAGGAAGCTACAATGGTATCTCAAAAATGTATGGACACAGCACTGCCAGGATCTGGACACTGTCATTCAGATAATACCTTGCATTCAAAAGGAGTTTTTGTGGTGGGCTCAGGAATGTCACCTAAACAAGGGACTCTCTGTGACCCGGCCAGAGGCGAGTCAGATTCTAACGACAGATGCCTCAGACAAAGCTTGGGGAGCTCATCTAAATGGAAAGTGGATACAAGACAAGTGGCCTGCCAGACTACAACATCTACATATCAACTTGAAGGAGATGTTAGCAGTCCAGTTTGCATTAATAGCTTTCAAGGATTTACTTCTTCCAGGGCAGGTGTTGATTCTAACAGACAACACAACTGTCATGTGGTACATCAACAAGCAAGGGGAACACATTCTTATCCTCTATGCAGGCAAGCAATGATTTTGTGGGAGACTGCTCTCAGTTTACAGCTAAATCTTCAGGCAAGGTTTCTGCCGGAGCACAGAACTCCTTAGCAGATGTGTTGAGCAGGCAATTATGGATCCCCACGAGTGGAAATTGGATCCTCATGTATTTCAGAAATTGACAGTGTCATGGGGAACTCCAGACATAGATCTGTTCGCTTCTCCACTAAACCACCAGCTGCCAAAGTTTTGCACAAAAGGTTTCATCCCACAGCTTGGAAAGTGGATGCTCTTTCTTTCAATTGGAGCAATCTTCATGTGTATGCCTTTCCACCTCTGCCTCTCCTCCCAAAGGTACTTCTAAAGGTCAGACAGGACAAGCCAAAGATGATTTTAATAGCTCCAGATTGGCCTCGACAGCACTGGTACCCATTACTGAGAAGTCTGGTGCAGGAGCCTCCATGGCCTTTGCCTTGATTCCACACCTGTTGTCTCAGGAGAACAGTCATTTACTCAATGTCAAGCTTCACTCTCTTCACCTAACAGCCTGGCATATTCTGTTTTGAACCATAGAGGGTCTCAACTTCCACAGCAAGTTTTGAATGTTATTTTGGAAGCTAGAAGGCCTAGTACAAGGAAAGTGTGCAGATAAATGGAAGAGATTTTTATTTTGGAGTGCAGCAAAGGATTTTGATGTTTCTGAGCCTAATTTAAGTGTGGCTCTTCAATATCTTACTGAGTTACTGGACAAAGGTTTGTCCTTCTCTTCTATTAAGGTTCATGCTGCAGCAATTTCGGCTCATTATGACTGTGACCCACCATTGTTTTCTCATCCTTTGTTCAAGCAATTTCTTAGAGGGGCAAAGAATATAAGACCCCACGTAGAGCTCCTACTCCTGCTTGGGATCTCAATTTTGTGTTGGAGAAACTTACTCTACAACCTTTTGAGCCTGCAGCTACTACTGAGTTGAAATATTTATCATGGAAGACTGCTTTTTTGTTGGCCATTACCTCTGCAAGAAGGGTTTCTGAATTGCAGGCCCTTATGGCGGTTGAGCCTTTCTTAATTTTCCATAAGGATAGGGTATCTTTGCGTACTAATCCTTCCTTTATGCCTAAAGTGGTTTCTAGTGTGGCTTTAAACCAAACTATTCATTTGCCTACTTTTTATGCAAATCCCCAAAATAAAGGGAAAAGATTTTGCACACTTTAGATGTACACAGGCAGTTGCGATATTATTTGAGCAGAACTAAAGGGTTCAGGCAGTCTCAGCAGTTATTTGTTTCTTTTGCTTTGAGTTCTCAGGGCAAGCCTGTGTCAAAACAAACTATTTCTAAGTGGATTGGGTTTTGCATTGCTTTCTGTTATTCCCATCATGGCAAGGAGATTCCAGCTGGGATTAGGCCTCATTCCACTAGGGCTACTGCCACTTTGACAGCTTTTTTAAGGGGGGTGGCAACTAAAGATATTTTGGAGGCAGCTACTTGGAGTTCAGTGCATACTTTCTCTAAGCATTATCACCTTCCACTTTACTCTAAATCTAGGGCTGGTTTTGCCACTGCTATTTTACAGGGCATTTTGGCAGCTCCTGCTTCTTTATAGTTTTGCCATCCTCCCTTACCTCTGCTTTGGGATTCTACCCAAGTGTTAGGACTGCAGCAATGTGAGATGAAGAACATAGTACAGTTTTGTACCTACCATAAATGTAGATGTTCGAAGATCCACATTGCTGCAGTCCAATTTACCCTCCCTCCTTCCCCGGCAGTTGTGTGGGTTGGATTGTAAATATTGTGTATATTGTATATATTGTACATATTATTAGTGCAAGGGTGGTTGGTTGGTTGTTTGCTGTCTTTTGGTTTTGACCTTTCTTTTTAGGGTCTTCTGACATCTGGGGCAAGAAAAGACTGAGGATATGATGTCGGTCATGCGCATTTGTACCCTGACGTCCTGATGTCAGTCTAATGCGCCTTGACCGACGTCAGCCTTATACTTTGATATTCGGGCTGACCGAGGACAGCGGACTACCCAAGTGTTAGGACTGCAGCAATGTGGATCTTCGAACATCTACATTTATGGTAGGTACAAAACTGTACTTTTTCTTTGGATAGTCACTTTTATGTGTGTGTGCAAATGTGTTGTAGATAGCTAGTAATTTGTAATGGGAGGGGTTAGTTGTAATTAGTATAGCAGATTAGGGGATTTGAACTCTGGTAAGTGTGGTTTGGTTATGTTTAAATTATGGGTATCGGAGGGCGGGAGGGATATGGGGGCAGGTAAAGAAGCAGAGTGTGCCCGAGCAGAGTGAGGGTGACTGGAGTGAGATGAGCCAAGATCCAAGCAAAGGCAAGTTTGTGTGTAAGAAAAACAATCAGAATTGACCAAGAACTGCTATAAAGCTGTAAGTCATTTCTTAACTATTTATCAGGTGGAAAACAGCATAGCTAGTATCTGTAGGCTGTTGTGCTCTCAATTAAATTAACAAAACACACACAGTATTTGATCAGTTATGGATACTATTTGCTAACAGAAGGGAATAAAAGAGAAACAGAAGGTGAGTGTGGGTGGGGGTAATATTTATTAACTTTATTTCCAGATCATATCTGGAGTTAATACTTCCAGTAGCTTTTTTTTGGACTCTTGATGCTCCTCGAGATTCTAGCTTGGCTCCCTTGTTGTTCATGGTGTATGCGCTACCATTAAAAGTGGCCATTGTGGAGAAAGGTGTTTATTATCAATCAGATACTAATGAAACTGAGCTTTATTTAATATTTTGTCAGACTCAAGTGCCAGATTTTATTACTCTTGAAGACTTTTTGGACTCAACTATAGGTTCATAGGTAGGTACTAGGCTATTAGCCCTAGGGCCTATATAAGCCTAGCCAAAAGGGTACCCTGGCTTTCGCCACCCAAGAAAATTATTTTCCTGTGCCCCTGTCGAGCAGAGCCACAGAAGTGATCCTTGGGATGAATTTCCTACTTCCCATCCAATCATCAAGATTTTTCTTGAAGAGTGCTAATGAGGAGTTCTGTTTGACATAGATAGGTAGTCTGTTCCAAAGTATGGGAAGTCTCTGGGACAGGAATCTATCCCTCCAGCATGTTCTGTTTATTGTGGAGACAAGGTGTAGGTCCCTAGAGCGTGTAGCTTGGAGGGATTGGAATTTCTTTAAGTGGAGCATGTCTAACAGCTCTGGGTTTGACATAGCTTTGTATGTTAGGCAGAGATCGCCTCTGACTTGGCGATATGCGATGGAGTAAAGCTGGAGTTTTTTTGAGACGGTCTGCGTAGGGCATCTGTTTGAGGCCAGTAATCCTCTTTGCGAGGTATTTCTGTTGCCTTTCCAGTTGTTGCAGATGTCTTGTGAGGTACATACCAAAAGGGGCTTTGTACTCTATAATGGGTCTAATAAGTGATGAGTAGAGGGGAACAATGACCTGGATGAGAAACCTTTTGTGATGAGGTGAGCTACGTAGAAGGATTTCCTGACCACTGTGGCGATGTGATTATCAAATTAGAGATTACTGTCCACCTGTGTCCCAAGGTCTCTTATCACACTTTTGGCATTAAGTAGACTACCACTTATGTGGTAGTTCATGGGTACAGAGTTTTTACCAAAGGAGATGACAATACATTTTTTGGCATTGAGCTTCAGGCCATGGCTTTGACACCAGGCATCTGTCTCAGTGAGGCCCTTTTGTAGTATGTCCACATCATTAGGAGTTTCGATTATGGCTCCTAGTTTGCAGTCATCTGCAAACTTTGTTAATAAAGACCTTCTGTGTTAGCCTGTACTTCAGAGAACTAGATACCAAACAGGAGAGGACCCAGGACTGAACCCTGTGGTACTCCACTTGTCACTGGTCAGAAGTCGGATTTGGAGTCTGCTACTTTCACAGTGCAGGTTCTGTCCATGAGCCAGTTGGCAACCCATCTTGTGACATAGGGATTTATACCTAGTTTAGTGAGCTTATCTATAATTCCAGAGTGGGGGATGGTGTTGAAAGCCTTGGCGAGATCTAGATAAGCTGTGTGAACCACCTTACCCTCATCTATGGCTTTGGTGACTGCTTCAAAGAAGTCAATCAGGTTTAGGAGACATGATCTGCCTTTTACAAACCTGAACTGAGTAGGGTCCAGAGTTTGGAGATTACCAGTGTCTTTGTTTATGAGTTCCATGATGATATGTTCCATGCCCTTGCAGACCAGGCTCATCAGGCTAATGGGGTGGTAGTTCCCGGGGTCTGTTGTGGCTCCCCCTTTGTGGAGTGAGATAACCGTTGCAGTGCGCCATTCAGTGGGCACAAAGCCTGAGGTGAGGCTATGATTGAGCATGGTACTTAGGTAGGGTGCCAGTTCATCTACCAATTAATTCAGAATCACCTTAAGCTCAATCCAGCAAAGACAGTGGACTTGCTGTTTTATGCCACCATTTGCCATTCAAGCCTTCCATTGATTTCACATTTGATTACATACAAAGGCAGTACATTAGAATGTGTGCTTCAGGTCCATGATATGGATATTATTCTTGATGACAGATTGACAATGTGGAACTAGGTGTCATTTGTTGTCGACATCCTATTTTCCTTTAAGGAATATCACCCAGATCAAACATTTTTTACTATCTTCAGATACAGCCATTGTGATAAATGTGTTGGTTCTCTCACAACTGGACTCAGACTTACATATGGTGACCTGGTGTGACTGCCACAGGTCAATACAGATTATTATAACCAAACAATGCAAAAGAAAGTAAACGAAAAATGACACACCAAACAGCCGATACTTTTCCAGCAATAATCTCCTTTATCTTTTCAAGATCTGGTACCTCGGCATTTCGCCTTCAAAGGATCACAATTCAATGCAGCACAATGGCAGTTTTTTATATGCATTAATTACATTAATCAATCAATTAATTATATAATTAAATCCAAAAAAAGGAGGGAAAAATTTTTTTATATATTTAAAGTGATCTCACAACAATTTCTAAATAAAAATTCATATAAAATATATATACACATTTCTAAATATACCATTTATATTATTTTATTATATTAATGATATCATTTATAAAAATATAAACATATAATATGAATATCAAAAATACTTAACAATATATTATATTAAATGATTCATCAAATACCCAATTCTAAATTAAGACCGAAAGGTTTTAAAGTATTGAACTTCAAAATCATCCTTGTTTCAAGCTCCAATAGTCTGTCACAAATATTGTCACCCCTATGACAAAAAGGCTTACCCAAAATGCTGAATTTTAAACTAACTGCTTTCCCCTCATGAGCTTCAAAAAAGTGTTTAGCAACTGGACTGGATAAATTTAGATTTTTAATGTCCCTTAGATGCTCTAAAATTCTAACTCTGACCATTCTTTTCGTTTGCCCAATATACCATATATTATTACAGCTGCAAGTGAGTGTATATACAACGCCAATAGATTTACAATTGAAATAGTGCTTGGGGTTATGGTTAATATTATTAATAGATCTAACATTAATTATTCTATCACATACACTGCATGAGCCACATCTAAATGAACCCACATTAGTAGCATAAGAATTTCTTTTTATTAAGAGGTTATTATTTAATATTTCTTTTAAATTCTTTCCCTTTTTGTATGAAAATGTTACATGATGAGGAAAAAGCTCACCTATAGCGTCATCCTCGCTAACTAGGTACCAAAATCTTTTAATTAAGGAAACAAATATTTCAGAAAAAGCTGTGTATCTAGTCACGAAAAATATCCCTTCCACATCTCTATCTTTTTTTGTTGAACTTAAAGCATCCATTTCAAACTTTTTGAATGTTTTATGCTTATTCATAACATCATTCATACTTTTCAGTAGTTGTCTTTTATCATACCCTCTTTCACATAATCTTAAAAACACCTCATTTAACTCATGATCTAACTCAGATTCTATGCTAGTATGCTGATAGATTCTTTTAAATTCTCCATGAGGCAAGGCTCTCAACAAATGGGGAGGATGCATGCTGGTAGCATGCAAAAACATATTCACTGATGTACTTTTCCTATAGGGTCTGAATTCAATAATATTATTTCTTTCAAATAGGGTCAGATCCAAAAAGTTAATTTGATTTCGATTAATCTCATAAGAAAATGATAAGCTGTGTTCATTAGTATTCAATGATTCAAAAAATTCACAAAATTCTATTATATCCCCCTTACATATAAAAATAAGGTCATCAATGAAGCGTTTGTACAAGATGACTTTATATTTGAAAAAATCTGTGGGGTAAATAAACTTTTTTTCAAAAAAATCCATATATATCACAGCATAAGTGGGAGCATAAGCAGCTCCCATAGCCGTCCCCTTAGTTTGTAAAAAATACTCATCATTGAATACAAAATAATTATGAGTCAGACAAAATTCCAACAAAGAAATCAAAAAACTAGTCCTAGGACCTTCACCTAACATGTTATAAATAGCTTCAAGTCCCCATCTGATATTGATGTTTGTATATAAAGACTTGACATCAATAGTCACCCAATAGAAGTCACTATTCCAAGAAATCTTAGATACTTCATTAATCAACTCTTGAGTGTTGCTGATGTGAGCACTAACCCTGTTGAGATAGATTTTTAACTGAGAATCCAAAAAGACATTGATATTCTCCAAAAAAGAGCCTATCCCTGATACTATAGGCCTGCCAGGGGGCTCATTTAAGTCTTTGTGGATCTTGGGCAGGGCATATAATATAGGTGTAACAGGGTCTTTAATATACATTTTCTTAATATCAGCATGTAAGAAAAATCCTAGTCGTTCTCCCCTTTCCAAAAAAGTTAATAATTCTTCATTGTAAGATTTTAAGGGGTCCCCATTAAGTTTAGTGTATTCTTCACTATTACAAAGCAATTTGTTAACCATCACACAATAATCAGGTCTGTTCAGAATAACCCAATTACCCCCTTTATCAGCACATTTAAATACATAATCATTCTTCAATTCTTTAAGATCTTTTAAGGCCTGCCATTCTTCTTTACTTAAATTAAATTGTTTTTTCTCTCTACAGAATTGTTTGAACATTAACTCTGTTTCTTTTAAAAGTACTTTTTGAAACACTGAGATGGCTGGTACAGAAATGGTAGGTGTAAATTTACTTTTTACATTTCTGAATTTTGGCATCATTAATCTGCCATATCCTGTCAAGTAATTAATATTAGAATTAATATCAGTATTATGATAAATTGAACAAACATCACCTTCCTCAGAAGAACAGTCAAATTCATCATATTCATAGTTATATATAGACAAATTCAACAGACTTTCATCAAAATCAATTTCATTAGAAACTTCATCTTCAATTTCAATAAAATTAGAAACATTTTCATTTGTATTCACATTCACATTAATGAATTTTTTGAAATATACTCTTAACAAAAGCTTGCGAATGAATGCTTTCACTTCCAAGTAAACATCAGCAAATGAAGGGAAAATCGTAGGAACAAATTTGTTCCCCTTATGCAAAACTTTCAACATATCATGGTTTAAGCACAAATCTGATAAATTAACACACTCTAAGGAAGTAACATTGTGACAAAGCCTATTTGTTGTTCTCAAACCTTCATTTGTAACGGTTTCGGCCCTTTCTGCCGTTTCTGCCGTTTCTCCCCTTGTTGTAATTATCATTTTGAAAGTTCATGTCCTCCGCGGAACTAAGGTTAGAACCTTCATTAGAAGCCTCTACAATGTCCCTGTTAGCAACTCGGTTTGGAGCAGCAGTTTTGGCAAAAGAGACATTTTTTGTAACAGTTTCCTTTTCTGTAGAAGAAAAAGATGACGCTGATGCTGAATAGTTCCTGCGTTTTGAACTACGAGTCCAGCTCCTCCCCCTGGACTGATTACGTACAGGTTCACATTGCCAGTTGAAAATAATACCTGTTTCGTAATCTTTTAAGTCCCGGACTAATTTGTTACGCTTTCTCTGCACAATATCAGCCTCTAGCTTGTTCATTTTATCGCTTATGTTGGTCATTTGAACTCTGTAGTTTACCTCAGCTACGAGTTCATTCTGCAACAAAGAGATTTCATTTTTCAATTTGTCATGACATTTTTGATTTCTTTTTATTAGTATGCGAAGCCAGCCTGTAGTACATAGAAGAGAGGTTTGTTTCCACTCCTCTAAGAGATCAGATTCATCATCTGAAAAAGGTGCAGCAGGCAGCTTATCAATACGTAACCCTCTAGGGGTGATGTTAAGACTCACATACTTTTCTAAAAGCCTGGTATCAAAGTACAGAGCAACTTCCTTGGCCATCAATTTATTTAGCTGGGCAAAACGACCATCTGCTCTATGTTCCCCCCCAAGTTCCATGGATCATTGCTAGTGAACCTTTTATCACGTTCCGTCATCATATCTTGAAACAACAAAGTGTTGTATGCATTATATGCAGCGCTCCGTTTGGAGCCTTCACTGCTCGACATAGTTCAAAAAGTTCAATAATTTCGGCACAAAGAATTAGGTCAAATCAGGATCAAAAGAACTCACTGTAAATAAAGTACGGCTTGGATCCAAAGTTGAATATAACCAAACAATGCAAAAGAAAGTAAACGAAAAATGACACACCAAACAGCCGATACTTTTCCAGCAATAATCTCCTTTATCTTTTCAAGACCTGGTACCTCGGCATTTCGCCTTCAAAGGATCACAATTCAATGCAGCACAATGGCAGTTTTTTATATGCATTAATTACATTAATCAATCAATTAATTATATAATTAAATCCAAAAAAAGGAGGGAAAAATTTTTTTTTATATATTTAAAGTGATCTCACAACAATTTCTAAATAAAAATTCATATAAAATATATATACACATTTCTAAATATACCATTTATATTATTTTATATTAATGATATCATTTATAAAAATATAAACATATAATATGAATATCAAAAATACTTAACAATATATTATATTAAATGATTCATCAAGTATCGGCTGTTTGGTGTGTCAATACAGATTATTGACTGGTACTTCTAGGACCAGCAATATAACTCTGGTTTTGCAGGATTTGCAAGGGCTTGCAGTTAGTGGAGGATTGCTCATTAAGATCTTGAGCCTCAACTACCATGCCCTTCACAGTTTGAGTCTTATTTATGTAAAGGAGTTGCCAGGACAACACATCCTGCAACGCATTAGTGGATGGAGTTACTGACTCTTCCATGTACTAGGCAGGAGACATTGGAGAATGTCATTTGCTTATTTTGACTTACTTCTGTGGAATCAGCTACATTCCCTAATTCAGAAGAGTTGAATCTTAGAGCTTTTTCCAAGAGATCACTTGAATTTCTCTCTTTAGGAGAATTTACCTAGACCCTTGCGGACGTATTTCCAACACATTCAGATGGTTTACATTTTGTCATATTTACATATAATTTCTGTATTCTTTAATGGCTGAGCCATAATAAAGGCTCAGACTTGATTGTTAACATTCTTGTTGTTTTGCATGTTGCAAGATGTTCGGACTTAGGAATCCTTCTTCTTCTTTCAGCTGCTCCCGTTAGGGGTCGCCACAGCAGATCATCCGTTTCCATTTTTCCTGTCCTCTGCATCTTGCTCTGTCACACCAAACACCTGCATGTCCTCTCTCACCACATCCATAAACCTTATCTTAGGCCTTCCTCTTTTCCTGTTACCTGGCAGCTTCATCCTTAGCATCTTTTTTCCCAATATACCCTGCATCCCTCCTCAGCACATGTCCAAACCAACGTAATCTTGCCTCTCTGGCTTTGTCTCCTCACCTTCCATCCTGGGCTGACCCTCTAATATACTTATTCCTAATCCTGTCCATCCTTGTCACACCCAGTGCAAATCTTAACATCTTCAACTCTGCCACGTCAAGCTCTGACTCCTGCCTTTTTGTCAATGCCACTGTCTCCAACCCATATAACATAGCTGGTCTCACTACCCTCTTGCAGACCTTCCCTTTCACTCTTACTGGTACTCGTCTGTCACAAATCACTCCTGACACTCTTCTCCACCCACTCCATCCTGCCTGTACTCTCTTCTTCACCTCACTTCCACACTCACCATTACTCTGAACTGTTCATCCCAAGTATTTAAACTTATCCACATTCGCCACCTCTACTCCCTGCATCCTCACCATTCCTCTATCCTCCCTCTCATTCACACACATATATTCGGTCTTAGTCCTGCTGACTTTCATTCCTCTTCTCTCTAGAGCATATCTCCACCTCTCCAGGGTCTCCTCCACCTGCTCCCTACTCTCACTACAGATCACAATGTCATCTGCAAACATCATAGTCCACGGGGACTCCTGTCTGATCTTGTCTGCCAAACTGTCCATCACCATTGCAAATAAGAAAGGGCTCAGAGCTGATCCTTGATGTAATCCCACCTCCACCTTAAATGCATCCGTCACTCCCACCGCAGACCTCACCTCTGTCACACTACCCTCGTACATATCCTGTACCACTCTTACACACTTCTCTGACACTCCTGACTTCCTCATACAATACCACAACTCCTCTTCAGACTTAGGAACCAACGTACTTTAAGTAAGTAACTAACTAAATACACCAGAGTGTGTTTCTGAAACCAAACTTGATGGATAGTGTCCACTTCAGCAATAGTACAAATCAGTGAAATGGTGCATGTGCTTGGGTGCTGTAATTGAGCTGCACCATTCATTCCTTTCTGCCAGTAATATGCCAAGTGATGACATCATCAGCTCAGGTGATATGTCAATAAATGCACAAACAGGTGAGAACTAGTCAACAGCCTTCTGAGGACATCAGTCTCCCTGTACCTTCTATATCATAATCAGGGTCAAGCTGAAGCCAGAACTTATCCTGTCACACATAAGATGTAAAGCAAGAATTAACTCTGGATGGAATGCCCCCCCCCCACACACACACACATACATATATATATATATATATAAATGTGTGTGGGGGGTGTCTGTGTACTGTAAACACATAGAAGCAATACAAAAGAAGCAGAGCCTTGCCAATTAGCCTTACATACATGCATTCCAGATGTGGAGGTAACTTAAGTACTTGACACAAGCTTAGAAAAAATATTACTCTACCCGTGAGCCAACAAGAGAACTATACACTATGAGGCAGTAATGACAACTGCTTAACATCTGTGTTACCCCATATTAAATCATACAGAACAACAGAACCAAGCATTGTGAAGCAACAATGTCATCTGCTGAAGCACGGTGCTACCCTTGAGAACAGTGAGAGTAGGCATTGGTCAGAAATCTTTTAAATATCTGGGCTGAATTATTCTGGCCAGAGAAGGTTGCAGCACTCAGGACAGGCATACAAGAATAGAATGATAAAGTTGAGGGTGTATGGATCATGAAACCTGTGAGATGTTATTGGATTAGTTCAAGAGCATACTTGATGAGACTGTGAGAGAAACCCTGTAAGAAATGAAAGAATTCATGAAACACAAAGGGCATAGATAGGTTGAAGATCACCCAGTGTCTGCAACATATCTAATATGTAGGAAAATCAACAGAGTAAGTGAGCCAGGCAATCCTTAGCCTGTGTCAATCTATGCATCTGTGTTATGGCTGAGACCACCTTTAATGTATCTATTTGTTTAGCCTTTTGTTGGCTGTGAACCTAGAGAGTCGATCCAGTAGTCACGGACTTGGGGACAGACATAGACATCAATCTAGTCTTTGATTATCATGTGTCTGTGGTAGTGAGAAAATCATTCTATGATGTACATCTTATGAAAAGATGCATGATGTCTAGGTCCAATGAGGTCATTATTCCATTGTATTCAACACTTATCTGTCCTACCATTGAGTACAATGTCACCTTTGGCATGTACCAAATCAGGCACATCCAACAACTGTAACGTCCAAGAGGTTACTTACTAAAATAATACAGGGTGTTAGTAACATGTCCTTCGCAGACCACCTGAAATCCTTATCCCTGTATTCTGTTTCTTACAAGTTGCTGAGGGGAAATCTATGCCTGGCATACAAGGTATCTTTGGACTAAGAACTGTGGACCTCCTGCACATCTGCAAAACAAACGGCACCAGAATTGCCTATTGTAAAGACTTAAACCTTGCCTGTCAAATAAGTAAGACCTGCTAGACAGACAGGTATGTATCCCAGAGTCTACCCCTTGTCTGGAACAGGTTTCCCATCCTTGTGAAGCAGTTCCTTCCTAACCCAGTTCAAATGTTACTTGGGCAACTGGATGGAGAACTAGATTCACACCTGGTTTGGCACTTATGTCTCTAATGGATACAGGCAGCCTGTAAATGTTTCATCTCCCAAGCCCCTGCTTACACTATAGTGTACCAAACGTTGTCCAAGATTTTGAATGTCTGGCAAAACTTAAAAAAACTCTCAGTGGTCATTAGCCAAGTACACAGCTATAAACCTGTGAATTTAGTATGGAAAATGCTCCTTGAGGATTTTATTCTGCATCAGCTTGTCCTACAGGGACGAATGTAGTTTACATGGGATATTGTGTGTGTGTGTGTGTGTGTGTGTGTGTGTGTGTGTGTGTGTGTGTGTGTGTGTGTGTGTGTGTGTGTGTGTGTGTGTGTGTGTGTGTGTGTGTGTGTGTGCGTGCGTGTGCGTGCGTGCGTGTGTGTGTGTGTGTGTGTGTGTGTGTGTGTGTGTGTGTGTGTGTGTGTGTAGGGGGATTGGAATATATGAAGTAAACAAATGCAGACTCCACATGGATAATGACTGAAATTCAAGATCAAACGTCAGACTCAGAGCTATACAATAGTACTTCATGAGGGTTATGGGAAGCTGCTAAAGAACATTGCTTACCATTCCATAACTTAAAGATGTGAACCAAACATTATAAAGAGAGATGCATCGCCTATGGCAGTGAAAGAGGAATAACTTACCACAGCATCTGCCTCAGAATAACTTACAGAGGGTGTTAACTTTAAGGAGACACGTCATATGGTATGTTAAGCACATGGAGTTGCCATAAATGTCTTAAGTGGGAGCATCACTCAAGCTTTAAATCTCTTTGGGCATGGCAGAAGCTTTGTCCATGTATGTGGCTATGCACACAAATGGTATCACAGTAAAAAAAAAGTAAACAGTTCACCATCATGATGGTGGTGGTTTTCAGATCTTGCCAGTAACTGTCTACCATTAAAATGTTATGGTTCATGTTTAGTTTTCTCAATAATACCTGGGCACAGATATGGTTCAGTTTTAGTATTAGAAGCAGAATGATCGCTTGTTTAAATGATGAATATAGTGCAACAATCATGCTAGAGAAGTTAGTTAATTAGTAAAGTGCTGGGTTACTCTATAAATGGAGAGAGACTGGGTTAGTTTTTGTTCTAATAGTGCTGTACTAACTTACTTGTTGAAGGACAAAAGTGCTTAACTTACAATACATTTTCTGGTACTTGTTTAGTTGCTTCAGGAGTGCATTTTTCCATGGTTATTCCCCTCTGCATCACTGAGTTCTTTGACACCTTGTTTGTTGTGCGGTATCATGGATGAGAACAATTACATGCATTTTTAAGGCAAATTCTTTAAAAAAGCCCAAGGGGCAACTATGGGTACAGCTTGTGTCCTGGTTTTTGCTAACACAGTTTTACTGACTTGGGAAAATATTACTTGTTGACCTCTGAACATTTTAAACACTGTGCCCTTTACCTTATATACCTTGATGACTTATTTATTTTATAGAACTATTTCGAGGCTGATGAGTGTGTTAAATTTATTAATCTCACTAACAGGTTTTTTTGGTATTTAGACAAAAACTCACGACAGGTGAGGTTAACTTCCTCAACACCACCATTACAAGTCAAAGTAGTAGTTTTGAATATATAGGAAACCTACATTTAGTAATACATATTTACATTTTAACAGTTCTCATTCTTTTTCCTGGAAAAAAAAGGTTTGGTTAAGGGACAGTTTATATGGTTAGCCCAAATGACCTCCAGAATGGATGAGTTAAACTTGGATAGAAATGTTTTTATCTAGGATTACCCAAATGTCATGGGGATCAGTGGCAATGTTTTTATTGGTTGGGGGACCTTGTACAAACCTTTCCTAGTACAACATGGTACTAGTGGTGGAACATAATTCTAACATTTTGGGAATTAAAATATAATTAGTGAAAACAGGTGTATTTTTAAAAAACAATGAGTGGGTTTTGGAAAAAGCAGAATCTAAACCCATTTTTGTTTACAAGACAGGGAAGAACATAAAAAGCCTGCTAGAAAATGTAAGATGTAACCATATTAAGATTAGGGGGACCAAAAAATGTGAAGCATGCTCCCAATGCAGTTTCATTTTAACATACCCTCACATTGTTCTGGACAATTTTTTGCAAAAGTAAGGTTTATCTATTTCCAGGGAATTGTAACACCATAGGTACTGTATACATTAAAAAGTGCAATGGGTGTTCAGGATATTATGTAGAAAAAACTGAGAAAGCCTTCACAAAAAATAATAACACCTTTATGAGATAAGGAAGGGAAACACCAACAATGTCCTTTATAAACATTAACTTCCGGTTTCAAGTTTGGGATCCTGAAGATAGTTTTGATGGATCCAAGGGGTGGATTTTTGGAGAACAAACTTGAGTACAGGGAATTATACTTGCAGTTAAGGTTTGATGCATTTTATTTCCAGGTTTGAATGAATCTATATCTTTAAACCCTGTTTTTAGAATGAGTGCGGCCAGGTTATGACAGTCACAATGTGGGGTCACTATTGATATTTATCTGCCCCTATTAATGCTGCAGTTATTAAGTTTCAGGGTAAAATTATTTATGTTTTTTTTTTTTTGTTTTTCTTGCGTGAAATGACACAATCTTAAAGGTATTACAGTTTGTGCATATACATTTTTATATTTTTTACTTTGTACGTATACAGTTTTTTATAGATGGAGGAGGGATGAATTTTCTTGTGCATTGAGATATCATACATAATGTCCCAGGGAAGATTGCATTGCAAGTATTTATCGCACAAGAGTTTATACATCCTTTATATTTTAAGTGCATGCAATGCTTGTTTTTGGTGTGCTGCACCTTTAAGTTTGTTAATTAATAAAGTGCAGGGATACTACTTAAATGGAGAGAGGTGGGGTTGTTTTTTGTCCTGGTGAAGTTCTCTACTAACTTACCTGTTGAAGGATGACCATGCTTAACCTACTATAAATTTTCTGGAACTTGGTTACTTCCTTCACAAGTGCATTTTTCCCTCATCAATCATCTCTCACCCACTGAATATAGTACTACCTCTGTCTATCATGATGCAAGATAATTTGTCAGAAAAGAGAAAATTATGGCTCAAAAGATTGAGCAACATCTCACTGTGAGTGGAACTGCAGAGAGACCAGAAAAAATGTATGGTATGCAACAATTCTACCTGTTCTGGGTGATATATCTACAGAGATATTTTATATTTTTTACCCTCAAGGAAGAAAAACGCTGCAAGTTACTAATTGCCCATGGTCATGCAGTTCTACCCCTTTACTGTCATCTGTGGGCACATAGCCTGCCAATCCTAGTTGTTGGCATTGTCCAGCTCATGGGCAATTGACATTTATCAGGCTCAACATATGGGGTATCTCATCAGGATGCATGTGCACAGTCTAATAGTTCTACCCCTTCCTTGACACAAAACCAGAACACTGCAAGCCAAAGCTGTGGACATCAGCAACATTCACATCCTGACAACTCATCCCAAATGACGGGCACTGTAATTCCTTCAACCAACAACAGGCTAATGCTGAAGAGATGTTCACACACCAATGAATATAAGAATAAAATACCTTTATTCAAATATAAGATTTAGTGCTTTCATCCCTAAAAAGCAGGACTTTATCAGAATGAATAAATAATTATGTCACTTCCTTTTATAGAATCAATTAATCTGTTTTCCCAAAATTTAAAAGTGACAACTTAAACAAAAGTAGACAGAATTAAAATCACTCAATGAATCAAAGTTAATGACTTTTAACATTGCAATTATGTAGAAATGCAGTGATGATGTAAACATTTTTTCTTTCAATTATTGGGTAAACCAAAATAAAAAAAAACATGTTAGAAAATCCCCCCCAAAAAAAGTTTAGCAAAATTATTATGTTGTTACTGTAATGTTAGGGTTTCAGTTATATTTAAAGTTTAATGGTTTTATACAAATTCACTATAATTTTAGGTTAGCATGGATATGAAATTAGTAAAATAGAAAAAATGGAAAGTGGGGAATGAAAAAGAAACCAATAAATCACAGTTTCCCCAGTAGTACAGGATCCAGTGAAGGCTGTCCCACGATGGTAATCCACAGGTAGTCCAAAAAACATACAAAAAGGATAGTATGTATAAGGTTTATTTAGCAATACAAAAGAATTTAAAATTCGCTTTCATCTCCAACACGGGAAACTTCATCAGAATAAAGTACCTCTGTGCTGACCAAGGTTTTTATACCTTAATTAATTAATTGACTTAATTTAATTCAACAACTTAATTAAACAACTTGATTGAACAAACTGCATTTAAAATCACACAACAGTAGTTTTACATATGCATATTTTCGTAAAACACAAGCAATGACAAAATATAATATATACAACAACGGAAGTTTATTTGTATATTATGTATATTTTATAAAAGTTGATAAAAAAGTTGGTAAAAAAATATATTTCGTAATGATTGCCTGTTGAATCAAGTATATGTGAGGTGTTGTATAGTTAGTGTATGAAATGTGTATTCGTCAAACTTCCTGTATGTCAAGCTGAATATAAGTATCTAAAATTATATAAATATAAATATAAATATAAATGTAAGTGTAAATAGTAAACAGTGTAAATATATCTCTACCCCTTAAAAGTTATTTGATAAAACATAGTGTGTTGTTCAATGAATAAATATTCAATGAATAAATATCAAATGATAAAAATTATGTTTGATGTTTAACAAATATCTAAAAGTACATATGATAGACATCGTTAAAATTGTATATTTCATTTTATTCTACTTCTTTGTATTTCTATTTTTACTTGGTTTTATTCTATTTGCCCTTAGTTTTAGGGCAGGTAGGAGGGTCACATGGTCATTCATCCCTGGGGGTGTATTGGAATCTAATCTCAGTTGCCAAATCAATTCCCGGTAACTGAGTTGGTTTTCCCAGTCCCCCCTCTGTTGTTCCTGGGTACTACTTCCAAGATCCAAAACTTAAAGTAGGCTCCCTTACAAGAAAGTGTATGACGGTAAAGGGCATTTGTCTCCTTCTTCTTTTTTATGTCATACATATGTTCATAAATTCTCTGCCACAGGTGTCTTTCTGTTTTACCCACATAGTGTCCCCAACATGAGGTACAATAGGCCAAATATACTACCCCGCTAGTGTAACATGTGCAATATTGTTTCCCTTTTAACCTAATGGGAATAGTTGGTACCTGTAATTCCTCTTTATTTTCTATAAATATACATTGTGGACATCTTTCACACCGAAAGGTGCCTTTCTTCCTTTTATCTTTCACTTCCTTCTTTTTCTCAAAAATAACTTTTAAGTTAGGTCCCCTTCGGAAACTGTAGCATACACGTCTATCAAATATTTCTGATCTATTTGGCATATTCTTGAAAAACTCCCATATCCTGTTAATAGTTTTCTTTATTAGGTTAGTATTGGTGTTGTATGTCATAACAAAAAATGGAGTGTTCATGTTGGTGGTGGTACTGTTACTAACTTCATAAATAGTGGACTCAGGGTTTGTGTTTGACACGTTGTCTATCGTGACTTCCTTGTTAAGTAAGGGAATGTATTTAGTTTCCCACCCTTTTGTCACTTCTTCCTTTAAGGGAATAATGATGGAATCAGGGTAGCCTCTCTCCAAGAATAGTTTGTGTACATATTCTAATTCTTCAATAAACTCAGTGTATCTTGATGTCATTCGGGCCACCCTGACCATTTGTCCCTTAATAATATTCCTCTTTTGTAGAGGTGGGTGGTTGCTACAGTAGTGAAGATAAGAATTAGAAAAACATGTCTTTCTAAATATCTTGGATACGTATATTCCTTGTTCATAGTCTTTTCTAATAGTAATGTCTAAAAAATGTATTCTTTCCATATTAAATTCAAATGTGAACTGAAGAAATGTAGTAGAATTATTAAAGTAGTCCAAGGCCCTTAGTGCCTCATCTTGTGTCCCGTTCCAAACTATCAATATGTCGTCCAAAAAGCGAAAATATTTGACTATGTTGACCATGAATGGTGAATTGAAAACAAAACGTTTTTCCCAGAATAGCATAACAATGTTGGCGTAAATGGGGGTAGAGATATATTTACACTATTTACTATTTACACTTACATTTATATTTATATTTATATAATTTTAGATACTTATATTCAGATTGACATACATACACTAACTATAGTTACCGGGAATTGATTTGGCAACTGAGATTAGATTCCAATACACCCCCAGGGATGAATGACCATGTGTCCCTCCTACCTGCCCTAAAACTAAGGGCAAAAAGAATAAAACCAAGTAAAAATAGAAATACAAAGAAGTAGAATAAAATGAAATATACAATTTTAACTATGTCTATCATATGTACTTTTAGATATTTGTTAAACATCAAACATAATTTTTATCATTTGATATTTATTCATTGAATATTTATTCATTGAACAACACACTATGTTTTATCAAATAACTTTTAAGGGGTAGAGATATATTTACACTATTTACTATTTACACTTACATTTATATTTATATTTATATAATTTTAGATACTTATATTCAGATTGACATACAGGAAGTTTGACGAATACACATTTCATACACTAACTATACAGCACCTCACATATACTTGATTCAACAGGTAATCATTACGAAATATATTTTTTTACCAACTTTTTTATCAACTTTTATAAAATATAAATAATATACAAATAAACTTCCGTTGTTGTATATATTATATTATATTTTGTCATTGCTTGTGTTTTACGAAAATATGCATATGTAAAACTACTGTTGTGTGATTTTAAATGCAGTTTGTTCAATCAAGTTGTTTAATTAAGTTGTTGAATTAAATTAAGTCAATTAATTAATTAAGGTATAAAAACTTGGTCAGCACAGAAGTACTTTATTCTGATGAAGTTTCCCGTGTTGGAGATGAAAGCGAATTTTAAATTCTTTTGTATCGTTAAATAAACCTTATACATACTATCCTTTTTGTATGTTTTTTGGACTACCTGTGGATTACCATCGTGGGACAGCCTTCATTGGATCCTGTACTACTGGGGAAACTGTGATTTATGGATATGAAATTACTTGTTTCACAATTTTTGCTATAATGAATTGTGTGGATCATTTATGTGTATGGCCCACACTTTTTTAATACTTTTTTTATTACCTTCTAACATGATCCTGTCGTTAAACCAGGTGGCTATCCAGTGGGTGATGTAGGGGTTAATACCTAGTTTAATGGGCTTTTCTATAATGCAGGATTGAGGTATTGTGTCAAATGCCTTGTCCAGATTATGGTAGACAGTATGCATAATTTTGCCATTCTCTTTTGCTTTGTGACCATCTCAAAGTATACCAGATTGAGTAAACAAGGTCTGCCCTCTTCAACCCAAACTGATTTGTGTCCAGTGTTTATAGGTTACCTATGCAGTCAGTCATTTAGGATATCTGTAATTATGAGTCGATAATTCCCTGCATCCATGGATGGCCCACCTTTGTGCAGTGGGATAATTGCTCCAGTTATCCATTCATCTGGCAAGAAGTCTGCTTCGAGGTTGTGGTTAAATGGTGTTTCTAGTGTTTCCAATGCTTCATATTTCATGCTGCTTAAGGAGGCATCCTGGGGTATTATCAAGACCCAGTAATGCAGTGTTCCTGGTTGTGGTGATCCCCTTGAGCACCTGCTCTTTAGTAGCAGTTGGGGGAGTTATGGTAGTTAGTATTTCCTGAGCAGCTTCTAGCATGGAAAGGGGGTAAAACTGGAGCTAAATTTATCCAGCCAGGAGGTTTGTTATGTCTTTCAGTTCTGTAGCGATGGCAGCATGGCACCATTTGCAATTAATTATGTATACATTGCTATTACCATAATGTGCTTTTTTTTCTTTTGCATTTTTCCAGTATCAACAAACATTTCATTCCATGCTTCATTTTAGCTTCAATAATATGCAAATTCTGTAAACATTCTTGTTTTGTTTCCTAATGGTCTTCCATTGTTTTTTTGCCTCCACACAGGTTGCAAATCTGATTACATAAAACATAATTATTAATTTAGTGCTTCTAACTACACCTGGTACGTGATGCTTTAATTCTGAGTCCCTCTTTCAGGACACCATCTTGGATGCCTCATGATTTTCTATATGGTTGTTTCATTATTATTAATAGTAGTATTAGTAGTACATACTTTTACCCTGTGCATCATTCTCACATTGCATTTCCCTGACAAGCTGTTTTAATTGCATGCTAGTACTTTCACTCATGTTGTAAATATACAGTGTTTTAAATGAAGTCAGCTGATTTTCACAAAAGTCTCCCTTTCCCTTCATCATTTTCAGCATTATATTAAATTTTCTCTCTGATTAATGAATTAATCATCTTCACATAAGCATCTGCCAACTTTGAGTATTTGTGAATAATACATTTAACAAATATTAATTTTTTTTTTGTTGTTGGTGGTGAATAAGTTGTAGTTGTAAAAAAAGAACAATCCCAAATTTGCTGGCAAATTCCAAACAGCAAAAGTCTATGTAGATAGGACAATATGTCAAACTAAATGCAGGGAGCCAGAGAAAACCAAGGAGAGTTAAGGTGTCATATTTAAATCAACAATGCAGAAATTAAAAAAAGGAAAGAAATCTACTAATGAGGATTGGTGATATTAATGGAAGCTTACAGGGAAAAATTGGAAAGATGAAAGACTAAGATTAGTGTGATCTAAAACAAGCAGAAGACATTAAAAAGAGGTGGCAAGAATATACAGAACTATATAAGAAGGACCCTAACATCACTGACAAATCTGATAGCATGTTCTCTGACCTAGAGTCAGACATATTGGAGATTAATGTTAAATAAGTTCTAGGAAGCATTGCTAACAGCAAGGCAGTGGAAAGTGATAACATTCCAAATGAATTATTTAAATTCCTGAAAAAAGATTCTGTTAAATTGCTATTTGGAATTTTCCAGCAAATTTGGAAAACATGGCAGTGGTGAATGTACTGGAAAAGATCAACTTATATTCCAATCCCAAAAAAAGTGGGTAGCACTAAAGACTGCCAGTTGTTCTTTTTTACAACTACAGCTTATTCACCAGCAGTATATGGAAGGATAAATGCCACATGAGCAAGCTAATTTTAGATGGGGCAGATGGACCAGAATGAAATTGTCAACGTCCACATGATAATAGAGAAAGCAATGTAGTTCAAGAAGAATATTTATTTCTGCATTATTTACTTTATTTATTTATTCTTTGTTGACTGGGTTAGTCCCACTAGACTAATAGCCTCTTTTCAAAAGAGACTCAAGCTAGTATTTATACTACGAGGAGAAATTTGGTGAGGGCATCAGGGAACTTCCCTTAATCTTAACCTAAAGAAAGTAGTCAAAAACATGGAAAGTAAAAAAGTTAACAGAAAAAGAGAATGAAAATTTGGAAAAGGAGATTTCTTTAAATGAACTCTTTGTACTAGTCATGGCTGTGATAGTATGTGAAATAAATTACAGAAATGAAGGAGGTGGGGTACATAACACCTGGGGTATATAACACCTGAAGGGTTAAGGATTCCAGTTCAGTTGATATATGTAGATGACATTATAATAATTGCAAACAAATTGAGTAAAAGTAATAGTTTGCACAAATTAGTGTCTAGAGGTGATAGGGATGGCTTTAAATAAAGAGAAAAGCAAAGGTTTAGGTGATGTAGTAAAGGTTGGGGTATATATTTTATAATGAATGAAATTTCTATGTTAGGTATAAATTTTGGGAATAAAGATATAAGTAGAATTCAATGGGAAAAGCAATCAAAGAAATAAAACAAAACTGTCTTTTCTGGAGAACATATAAATTATCATTCAGAAAAAGGCTTATTTGATAAATTCAGTGTTGATGGGAAAACAGCATACTTAGCAAATATATTTATGTTGCTAATAGTCTTTGAAAAGGAATTATTTATTTGGAGTTCTAAATTAAACCCATTAAAAAGAGAAGTTTGTATGTAAATAAAGAGGAAGGATGTTTAGGGTTAATTAACCCAGCAATATATGCTACTTCATTAAATTTATACAAAGTGTGAATGTGGATAAATGAAAAAGGTGAGAGATAAGTATAAGCATGATAAATTTTGAGTTAAAGTAAAAAAAGATTAAAAGTGAAAAAGAGTATATAAATGAGGAAATAAAATGTTAGCAAGAAAAAATATTTTTGTCAAACTAAAAATTGATGATTTAGAAAAAGATAGAAAGGTAGGGTAAAAGAATGTAATGAAAAAACATTACTCCATAAAACCATGAGAAAATCTAACAGATGAAAAAATTTAATCTATAAAAATAAGAGCAAAATGTGTAATCAGCAAGTAGAATGTCAAGATATTTTGTGGAGACTGTTAGATAAATTGCCAGTAAAAGGAAATATACCATATAAAAAAGCAAAGTGATAGAATATGTTTACATTGTCAAGAAGAAGACATTAGTAACATGAGTTTTTGAAATGTAAAAGATTAAAAAAGGCATGCAGAAAACTATGTAGAGAAGATTTTTTGACGATATAAGAGAAGTGGATATGATTAAATATGGATATTATAAGAAAAGAAGTAAATAATGTGTTAGAATAGTTAAAAAGTTATTTTATGTCATATAAGTTATAAGGAATTAAAGAATAAATGAAATTATATTTAATGGTAAATGGATTTTAGCAACAACATTAAGTAAAATCAGATGGAAATCAGATATAAAAAGGAATAGGAGTATAATAGGAATGAATATTTAGTATGACTGTAAAGAAAATTATGAATATGTGTAAACAGAT
This sequence comes from Protopterus annectens, assembly GCF_019279795.1. NCBI lineage: Eukaryota > Metazoa > Chordata > Ceratodontiformes > Protopteridae > Protopterus > Protopterus annectens. The sequence goes on along the minus strand of NC_056726.1, from coordinate 1,596,837,643 downwards.
TTGGATATGTAAGCAATTGATCTACCTGTTGTGGGAATAGAACCTACAGCCTTCTGCACCAAAGTCAAGTGTTGCTACCTGTTGTGCTATTGACACTACATAATTGAAGTATTAGACTGTGAGCATCATAACAGACTTTGACAAGTGCTTAGAGAAATGGGAAGCCCTGATCACTGTATTTGCTACTTGACGATTCTGTATGCAGAACAAGAAGCAAGAGTTAGAACCAAATACAGAATAACTGACAAGTTCAAGAATGAGAATGGAGTAAGGCAAGCTGCATATTGTCTTCCTACTTATTCAATGTATATGCTGAATATAGCATATGAAATACTGGGTTAGACAATTCAGATGCTGGAATCAAAATTATTGGGACAAATATTAACCACAGGTTTGCAATGATACAATTCTAATAGCTGTAAATGAGGAAGAGGGGAAAGTATCTGGTTTCTTCGTCAAGAAGTGGACGCAGTGACTGATTTTATTTTACTGGTCTCAAAGATATCTACAAATGGTGATTGCAGCCATTAAATGTATAGACAGTTGTTTTTTGGAAGTAAAGTTATAGCAAATCTAGATAAGATTTTAAAGATGAAAGACATCACATTGCCAACAAAGGTTCATGTGGTGAAAGCTATGGATCCTAAGATCCTAAGATACTCCCCAGGATTCATTAAGCCGATATTTCCATGCAGGAACAGTGTAGTCATTCCTGCACGGAATATGGCTGCTGAGCGATCCAGCAAACAGCTGATCTGACGTGCATGAGCATGCCTACAATGTTACTACATGGATATGGCTGTAGAATGTTAATTACCTCATTTGCTGGTGAAAAACATGCAAATGAGGTGAATTAGTGCTTCACCAAGCAGCCGGGTATCCATGCAAGAACAGTGTTATTTGCAGAAATGTATTCGGTTACTAACCGAATATATTTCTGCAAATAAAACGGAGGCATGACAGCTCTCAAAAAAGCATGTATTATACTGTTTAGGCATTCCAATGGTCAAATATTTGGCCATTGGCATGAAAAACTGTTTTGTTTTTTCAAAAATCAAATTTATTTTTTTTTGTCTGATCTCAGCCATTTAAGCATAGGGCAGCAGCGTACAACTGGGATCTTGCAGAAAATAAAAAGAAAATTGTAAAAACTCAATTTTAAGGGAAATCTGCATTTTGCCATTATAGTCTATAGCATGTAGAATGAAAGCAATACCAGAGAACAGTGGTTATCAAGGGGAAAGGCTCTGTGTGAGTGCAGTAACTATGGACTAAGGCAGTGGGGTATGCAAATGAGGGGACATTTACTGAATTACAAAACTCTTCTAAGTCCCAAACTGCACCTAACCGTGTAGGTGCTCTAGCATGATGGTGTAACTAGGAGGAGCAACAGACATGAAAAGAAGGTGTGTAAGGCATGTTGTAAGCACATTGGAGCCCTACGGTGCAGAGATAAGCTTAGCTGAGAACAGCTAAGCAAGGGGGTGTGTCTGAGGCTGTATTGACTTATTCCATGAACTGAGGAGAGTGTTCACGCTCAGAGGAGGGTCATTTCTTACTGTTTACATAAGCTAAATGGGTTTTCGCAGCATGCACCCGGTCTAAAACAAAACAAAACAAAAAAAACGGAAATAGCAGGACTGTTTACTTTTGGGCACCGGGTTTGCACGGTGCACCTTGGGGCTTAAAAGTGGAGGAAATGGGAAGGGGAAAAAGAAAAAAAAATGAAAATAGCAGAATTAAAGCAATCAAGTACAAATAACATAGTTGGCAGGTGGAATGCATCATAGTCAGCCAATCATACAGGCAGCATCTGCAGCACAACAGTATAAGTATGGAAACACTTTACAGTCTGTTGTTTTCCCCACAAACTCTGCACCATTTAGTGTATACATGCAGGGGAATTTTAAATGGGAAAATGTTACAGGCTGTCATTGCTTTGATCCATCAGTATGTGCTAGAGGCTGATGGCAGAGAGTAGGATAATGATGACAACTGCCACAGACCAAGGAGGAGAAGAAGAGTCTTCAGACCCAGGGTAACTTACCAGGGGCTATATGACCCAGAGATAGTAGAGTGCTACAGGGTGAACAGAGACATACTTCAGCAAATCAATTAGCTGTGCCGGCCTCAACTCAGGCGTAGAACCAACAGAGAGGAACCCATCCCAGTGGATACCATGGTATGTGTAGCCTTAAGAATTCTAGCTATAGGTACTTTCCAAAGACCTACTGGGGACATCATAGGGTCTCACATGCATCTGCATTCAGAGTGCTCCACCAGTTCCTGGATGCCATGCTACCACATGCCAGTAAGCACATTTACTTCCCCAACACCCATGAGGAGAGGACCAGCAATATGCATACCTTCTACCATGTAGCAGAATACCTGGAGGTACTGGGTGCCATAGACTGTACGCACATCCACATCAAAGCACTACCTGGTGAACAGGATAGAGACTACATAAACTGCAAGGGATTCCACTCCATCAACTTCCAGGTTGTATGCAATGCCAAGGGCATTATCATAAATGTGTGTGCTGGCAGCCCTGGAAGCTATCACAACTTCCACATCTGGCATTCGTCACAGCTGTACCAGGCATTTGCCAGTGGGGGCATCTTGTATGGCCATCTGGTGGGGGATGCTGGATATGCGCTAGAGCAGTGGATGATGACACCCATCAGAAATGCACACACACCCACGCATGAATGCCATAATGAGGCACACGCACAAACCAGGATAATTATAGAGCATCTGTTTGGGATGCTCAAGTTATGGCTCCACTGCCTTGACATATCTGGTGGAGCCTTGCAGTACTCTCCAGCCACATGTGCACACATGTTTATAATATGTGCCATGGTATACAATATGATCCTGCGGTAACAGCTTCAGTAGGAACAGCAGGGGGAAGGGCCACACAGCCCACCACCATTGCCAAGGTCTCCACAGGCACAGAGGGACTCACAGGAGGAGGCCCCTGAGCCTGCTCCTGTAAGCAGATGGAGGTGTGCCCAGTATGCTCAGGCCTTGGCAAAGAAGCAATGTATAGCACATACACTGACATTGTAGGGACTCCAGTGACTGATGCCTCTCTCTGATTCGCACATACAGTAAAATGAATGACACACACGTCACATTACCTGTAACTTACCACATACAGACAGTGTATTGTGTGCATCCAAAATAGGAGGCTCTCAAGCACCGTACTCACAACTGCTGCAAGCACAAGGTAAGTCAGTCTTCTTAACAAATAAAAGAATAGCTTAGTATGTTTTTTCTAGCATATCTATGGTAATGCTGCATGCATGCAAGGGAATAGGGTGGCCTACTGGGATAGCAGCACACAACTGACAGTTATGTGGGACACCAGGAAATGTCTGGCCAAAACTGGACTCCACACACTATGCAATAGTACCCAAGATGGCAAATTCCACTGCAGTACATGTGTGGGGACAACTAACTGGGGGGTCATGGGTCCCAGGCATGGATGTCAGAGTGGGGGTCCATACCCACACCTCACACCCACACAGGAAGACAGCTGTAGAAAACCACAGAGAAATGTCTGGGAAAGGTACACAAAAGGCAGCAATGTTGAATTACCCCCCTACAGACTCACACAGTGATAGCACAGCAGGACCCGCAGTTCCAGTAAAGCTATGAAGGGTAAGAAGTCTGAAACTCAAATGTATGTCAGTACAATCTGACCTGGGCTCTTACTGATATGCCTCTAGTCCCCAAGACAGGGCACAATAGTATGGTAAATGGAATCAAAATTTAAAGCAAATATCAGCACAGTCTGTGCAAGTATGTACAGTTGACAGGTGTGCCCCCTCATATACCCACACAAATGCAGTAACATGCATGTTTTCAGGGAAATAGCAGCATAGCACACATTGGCAGGGCTGTACCAATACACATGAAAATATGTTGCCTGTCCACAATATGCAGGGGTCAATGAGCTATGTGCATGTGTGGTTAATACTGTCTAGATCTGGCCAGCACATTCTCCTGGCAGTCATCTTGTAGTCCCTAGGTACAGTGCTGCATTTGACAGGGCCATATCCAGATAACTGCCATGCCAACTGTTATGCATGTCAGTGACACCCACTGCTCTTCCACTGACATACCTGAAAGCCACAGTGCTATGTGGAATATACTACACATATTAGCGACATCTTGAAGATGTGTAGCAGAGGTGCCAAGGCTTTTGTGAATATAAGTGCTTTTTGGTACTGTTGCCAGTGGCCATTCACAATAATCCTTTTTTCCTATGTTTGCTTTTACATATAATAGACATGCCTGCACAGCTGAATGCACTCTAAACCCACACCCATAAATCCCAACCTCTGACAGCAAGAAGTCTGGACAAGGGCAGAAATAAAAGTGGAACAAAGGCACATTGATAGGCATGTGTTGTAAATATCACCCTTACGTACTGAGAAAGTTGGTAGGGTGAAGGGTTTGCAGTAGTGGGAATTGTCTGAAGGTTATGTAGAAACAGTAATGTCTGTCATTATTTTGTAACATCACTCTTCAATTATATGTAACTAACTTGCCATAAAAACACAAGTTTACATAGAAAGGATGAAACCTCTAGCCAAACACCTGGACAACCTGCCAAAAAGTGTACAGGTGAGAGGGATGACCAAACAATGACATGTCACATTAGAAAGCTACCACACAAGGAGGAGATCCCCAGCCAGTATATCACTGGGATGCTGGACTGTTTACACAGCTGTGTCATTACTAAACAGGCTGTAGCCACACCTCACAAATGGCCTTGTTGGTCAAGAATTTACACAGCTGTCCTCATAATATTGGTTTATGCATCATACAACTAGTATTCCTCTGGTAAAGCACTGTGATGATCTGAGGATGTCTGGCACTAGGTAATGACACAATACATTGCAGTTTCAGACTACAGATATGTCAGAAAATGTCTGCTGAACAAAACAAGTACACTGAGGAAAGTCCTATGTACTCCTGAGAGGTATGGCTGTAGCATACAAAACCCTGCGGAGTACACCTCTCTCTGGAATGGAGTCCCACTTTAACTATAGAAGGTCACACTGGGCATGCTCCTACACTTAGAGAATCACAGGACATGTCGGAACCCACATCGGAATATATGACTGTATTGTATATATCTGTCTGTACATACAGACAGCTATGTACACTTCAACTGTCCCCACACACACACACACACACACACACACACACACACACACACACACACACACACACACACACACACACACACACATCAGACAGGATTACCCTCAGCTAGTTGTAGGTGACCCATATGTGATATATCTGCATCTATTACGTGAGATGCACACACACACACACACACACACACACACACACACACACACACATATATATATATATATATATATATATATATATATATATAGGCAACATATATATGTCAAGCATACACACACATAGATGTGGGGAAGTGAGAGACAGTGATAGAATGAGAGATAGACAAAGGGAGACACAGATAGAGTGAGGCACACACATGGATACCCTGAATGGCATACAATGATGTTCTGCTGTGGACTGTGGCATACCAGTTGTAAACAGTTGCATGTGCCAGCATAAAATGTGAGCCCCATTTTGTAACAGTGCTGAGGTTGGGTTTATAATATCACATCATCTGTGTGTGTGTGTGTGTGTGTGTGTGTGTGTGTGTGTGTGTGTGTGTGTGTGTGTGTGTGTGTATATGTGTGTGTGGGTGTGTGTGTCCATAGGTCTACGTATTAGGGCACTCTTCCCACTCAGTGCACTTCACATTGCCAACTTCAGAAGATCTGCTTTTGTCATTCACCTTAGAAGTACCATTGGACACTGCTCACCCTTGTAAGCTCTATAGCATGTGCGATAACTGTGTAACACTATACTACAAATATCTAGATAGGTAGGGGTTCTAATCTCAATACTGGCAGTTGTGTGTGTGTGTGTGTGTGTGTGTGTGTGTGTGTGTGTGTGTGTGTGTGTGTGTGTGTGTGTGTGTGTGTGTGTGTGAGATAGTTGTGCATGCAAGACTGAGGGAGTGTGGGTTTGTTTGTTTGTAGGTGAAACAGTTTTAGGCTATTCCCACCCACAACACACCCCAGTGTGCCACTTTATCAGTCCTACTGATGTCATTCCCCTTATCGGTACCTTTGGCCAGTTGTCAGCCCAGTAAGCTCCATAGTGCCTGTGATAACTGCATAACACTATACTACAAATCACTAGCTAGACAGGGATTTTAATCTCAGATCTGGCAAATGAGTGTGTGTATGTTTGTAAGAAGACATATTTTGATAAGTCTCCCACCCACTGCCCTACTTTATCACTCCTGCTGATGCCATTCCCCTTATCAGCACCTTTGGCCAGTTGTCAGCCCAGTAAGCTCAGTAGCACGTGTGATAACTGTGTAACACTATAAAACAAATCACTAGCTAGGCAAGGGTTCTAATCTCAGATCTGGCAAATGAGTGTGTGTGTATGTTTGTAAGAAGATGTACTTTGATAAGTCTACTACCCACTACCCTACTTTATCACTCCTGCTGTCATTCTGCTTATCAGCACCTTTGGCCAATTGTCAGCCCAGTAAGCTCTGTAGTGTGTGCAATAATGGTGTAACACTATAGTACAAATAACTAGATGGGCAGGAGTTCTACTCTCACATCAGGCAAATGGGTGTGTGGGCGTGTATGTTTGTAGGAAGAAGTATTTTGATAAGATTTCTACCCACTGGCCTACTTTATCACTCATGCTGATGTCACTCCTCTTATAGGTTCATAGGTGTGTACTAGGCTAATGGCCCTGGAGCCTTTACAAGCTTATCCCATATAACTGCCTTGCGATTGTGCCACCCAACATTAGTTCCCAGTGCCTCTATCAAGTAGAGCCACTGGAGTGATCCCTGGGGTAAACTTTCTATTACCCATCCACTCATCAAGATTTCTCTGGAACAGGGTCATCTAGGTGTTTTGCTTTACATGTATGGGAAGTCTATCCATGGCATGTGCAGTCTCTGGGTGAGGAACCTGTACCTCCAGCATGTTGTGTTGATTGTAGTAATGAGGTTGAGGTCCCTGCAGTGTGTGGTGCAGAGGGATTGGGATGTCTTTAGGTGTAGTATTTCTAAAGGAGCTGGGTCAGACATGGCTTTGCAAGTCAAGCAGAGCTCGCCTCTAAGTAGGTGATATGAGACAGAGAATAGCTGGGAGTCTTTAGAGTCTGTCTATGTAGGACATGTGTTTAATGCCTGGGATCCTCTTTGTGAGGTACTTCTGTGGCCTCTCCAGCTGTTGCAGGTATCTAGTGAGGTACATGCCAAATGGGCCATTATACTTGATGATTGGTCTAATGATGGAAGAGTACACAGAGACGATGACCTCTTTCTTCCTTAATGCAAAACCCTTGGTAATGAGATGTGCCATGTAGAAGGATTTCCTGACAACAGTGGCAATGTGGTTGTTAAAGGACAGGTTGCTGTCAACCTGTGTCCCCAGATCTCTTATAAGTTCATAGGTAGGTACTAGGCTATTGGCCCTAGGGCCTATATGAGCCTAGCCAAAAGGTTCCCTGGCTTTCGCCACCCAAGAAAATTATTTTCCTGTGCCCCTGTTGAGCAGAGCCACAGAGGTGATCCCCGGGGTGAATTTCCTATCTCCCATCCAATCAAGATTTTTCTTGAAGAGTGCTAATGAGGAGCTTTGTTTGATATAGATAGGTAGTTTTTTCCAGAGTATGGGAAGCCTCTGGGACAGGAATTTATCCCTCCAGCATGTTCTGTTTATTGTGGTGACAAGGTTTAGGCCCCTAGAGTGTGTAGCTCGGAAGGATTGAGATTTCTTTAAGTGGAGCATGTCCAACAGCTCTGGGTTTGACATAGCTTTTTATGTTAGGCAGAGATCACCTCTGAGTAGGCGATATGTGATGGAGTAAAGCTGGAGTTTTTTTAGACAGTCTGCTTAGGGCATCTGTTTCAGGCCAATAATCCTCTTTGTGAGGTATTTCTGTGGCCTTTCCAATTGTTGTAGATGTCTTGTGAGGTACATACCAAAAGGGGCATTGTACCCTATAATGGTTCTAATGAGTGACAAGTAGAGGAGTACAATGACCTCTCTTTTCCTGGATGAGAACCCTTTTGTGATGAGGTGTGCTACGTAGAAGGATTTCCTGACTACGGTGGCGATGTGATTATCAAAGGAGAGACTACTGTCCACCTGTGTCCCAAGGTCTCTTATCACAATTTTGGTGTTAAGTAGACTACTGCCTATGTGGTAGTTCATGGGTACAGAGTTTTTACCAAAAGGGATGACAATGCACTTTTTGGCACTGAGCTTAAGGCCATGGCTTTGATACCAGGCATCTGTCTCAGTGAGGCCCTTTTGTAGGATGTCCACATTGTTAGGAGTTTTGATTATGGCTCCTAGGTTGCAGTCATCTTTGAACATCACTAGCCAAAGACCTTCTTTGTTAGCCTGTACTTCAGAGAAGTAGGTACCAAACAGCAGAGGACCCAGGACTGAACCCTGTGGTACTCCACTTGTCACTGGTCTGAAGTTGGCTTTGGAGTCTGCTACTTTCACAATGTGGGTTCTTTCAGTGAGCTAGTTGGCAACCCATCTTGTGACATAGGGATTTATACATAGTTTAGTGAGATTATCTATAATTCCAGAGTGGGGGATGGTGTTGAAAGCCTTGGTGAGATCTAGATAGGCTGTGTGAACCACCTTACCCTCATCTATGGCTTTGGTGACCACTTCAAAGAAGTCTATCAGGTTTAGGAGGCATGATCTGTCTTTTACAAACCTGAACTGGGTGGGTTCCAGAGTTTGGAGATTACCAATGTCATTGTTTATAAGTTCCATGATGATACATTCCATAGCCTTGCAGACAAGTCTCATCAGGCTAATGGAGTGGTAGTTTCCGGGGTCTGTGGTGGCTCCCCCTTTGTGGAGTGGGATAAATGTTGCTGTGTGCCATTCAGTGGGCACAAAGCCTGAGGTGAGGCTGTGATTGAACATGGTACTTAGGTGGGGTGCCAGTTTGTTTTGTAGTTTGTGTAGAACTCAGCCTGGGATGTTGTCAGGTCCCATGGATGCTGTGTTATTGGCTTTGGAGAGTGTGTTTTTTACCTGTGCAGCCATGATTACAGGAACTTTGTAATTTTCCAGTACAGAGATGGGCCCTTTAGGGGATGAGAGGGGGGTAAAGTTAGCACTGAACCTATCTGCCAGGATGTTGGCAATATCAGTTAGTTCTGTATATTTAGTGCCATTGTGCTGTAGCTCAGAGCAGATCTAACTGTTGCCATTGAGATTCTTGACATAGCTATAGAATGCTTTGTGGTTGTCTTTAGAATCAGTGGTAATTTTGTTTTTGTAACTGGCTTTGGAGGATTTTATGAGGGATTTCAGCTTCTTACTGAGGCTGACCAGGGAGTTCCTCCAATCATGGGATTTTACTTTTTTTTTGCAACAGTTACTTATAACACCTACATTGTTCAGTGGGCTCCCATAGATGTGGTACTTAGTGGGAACTGACTTTTTACCAAAGGGGCTGATGATGCATTTTGTGGTGTTAAGCTTCAGGCCATGGTTTCCACACCAGTCAGTGGTTTCAGTGAGGCCTTTCTGTAGGATATCTACATCACTTGTGGAGTTAATGATGGCTCCCAGCCTGCAGTTGTCAGAGAACTTGGTCAGCCAGAGTTGCTTTGTGTTGGCCTGGACTCCCGAGAAGTAGATGCTAAACAGGAGTGTACCCAGGAGTGATCCCTGTGGGACTCCACTCATGACTGGTTGGCAGTTTGACTTGGAGCTTGCTACTTTCACAATGTATGTTCTATCTGTGAGCCAATTTGCAACCCCCCCCCCCAGTGATATAGGGGTTGTTGTGTAGTTTGGTGAGTTCAATAATTCCTGACTGAGGAATGGCATCAAAAGCCTTGGCCAGATTGATGTAGGCTGTCTGCAGTGCCTTACTGTACAGCCCTGGTGACTGACACAAAGAAGTCAACCAGGTTGAACAGGCATTATCTCCCTTTTACAATGCCAAACTGTGTGGGATCCAAAGTTAGGAGATTACCTATATGTTTGTCGATCAGGTCTCTGATGATGCACTTCATAGCTGTACATATCAGACTCATCAGCCTAATGGGCTGATAATACCCAGGGTCTGTAGTTGCTACCCCTTTATGGAGAGGGATGACTGTAGCAGTGCACCATTTGAGAGGAACAAAGCCTGAGGTGGGGCTGTGACTGAACAGAGCACACAGATGTGATGACAGGTATCTTTGTAGTTCATGTAGAGCACAGCCAGGGATAATTTCGGGTCCCATGGCAGCTGTATTTTTGCCCATGGACAATGCAGGTTTAACCTGGCCAGCAGTAATCCTGGGTGCCTGGCATTCTTCTGGCATTCTGATTGTTCCCCTAGGGGTGAGAGAGGGGTAAAGCTGGCACTGAATGTGTTGGCAAGAATGCTGGCAATATCTGTTGGCTCAGTATAGGAGGTAGCATTGTGCAGTAACTCAGAGCACTTCTGGGTATTGCCATGGAGGTTCTTGATATAACTATCAAATGTTTTGTGATTGTTGTCAGTGTCTGCTGCAATTCTGCCATCATAGCTGGCTTTAGATGATTTCATGAGGGATCTCAAGTAGTTGTTGAGGCTAATAAGGGAGTTTTACCACTCTTTGGACTCTACCTTTTTCTGCAACAGATTCTTCCTTCTGTTGTACAGCAGGGAGCCACCAGATTGGCCTCCAGTGTTTGGAGGAGAGTGCCATGATTCTGTTGGGTATGGCTAGTTCCATGCATTGAGGTACATGTTTGTACAGTGCATTTGTGTATGATTTGGCAGTCATGCAGGTATTTTTCATTGGCATGGGTGCTGTGAAGTTAGTCACCTCTGTTTTTAGGAGTCCAAAGTAAGCTTTGGAGAAGTTTTTCAAAGCGGTTATCTTTGCGGGGTGTGTGTGTGAGATGTGGATTTCCATGGTGATTAATTTATGATTGGATCTGACCAGGTAGGGATTGACTACTACTGTCAAGCAACGGCCCCATATGTTATTAATCAACACAGGTCAAGGATGTTGCTTCCTCTGCTGGTTGTCAGAAAGAGCTGGTCCAGAGCATTGGAAATGATGAATTCCAGGAAGCGTTGGGCCAGTGTATTGGTGCTTGAGTATCTTTCCCAGTTGATGAAGGGGTAGTTGAAGTCTCATAGTATGAGACTGTTGGGCTGGAACTTGATAGATTCCAGGGTGTTGAGGAATGTGGCTTGAGAGTCTAGGGGCATGGATGGGGACCTATAGCAGGCTATGACCTGGATTGCACTATTACCCAATGTCAGTTGTACCTGAAGTATCTCAGATGCATTATGCTGGGATACTAGTCTGGAGGTGTGCATATCCTTTATGAATATGGAGATACCACCACTGTTGGAGCTGTGGTCCATGTTTTGGGGCTGACATGTGTGGAATGGGTTATAGCCTGGTAGTGCAGGAATGCTGTCTGCTGCTGTAAACCAGGTCTCCGTTACAGCACAAACATCAATGTTCTCCATTTTGAGGAGTGCTTTGAGTGACTGCATTTCAAGATTTAGATGTTTAGTGTTGAGCAGCATGACCCTCAGATTACATTTATGTATAGCTGTTACAGTGGTAATTTGATTTGGAACACTACCTAAAAAGGCATTATATGGGTGGCAAGACACTTAGCCAGTACCTGGAAACCCAGGGGTGACAGATGCAGGCAATTTCTGGCTAGCCATCACAGTCTGTCAGTCATGTCATCCCAAGCAGACAGATACTGGATCCCCTGAGAATGGCACCAGACTCTTAAGTGAATTTTCAAAGTCAATCATTTGTTGTTTGTACTGCAGTATCATTCTGGGTGACAGTAGTTTACTGCTCAGGGCTACTGTCATACCTGCCTGGCCCACATAATCTGAGAGCTCCACCATGTCTTTTTTCATGTAGTCCAGGGAGGTGTGTCTCAGGTCATTCACACACACATGGACAATGACAAAGTGATACTTGTAGTTGTTGTGGAGTGACCTGACTGGGTGTGTTATGAGTTGGATTCTGGCACCTGATAGACAGCTGACTGTTACCTTCTGCATGTTCAACCTAGTGAGTGGGACATCTGTGTGCCTCACTATTGAGTCACCTATGATTACTGTATTGGGCAAGGTGGTTAGCCTTAGGGGTTTAGGTTGAGAGGCACACTGTGTAGGTGCGGTATGTGTTCTGTGGTTTGTGCATTGTTGTGGTGGTCAAGTGGGTGTCTGTCTTGGTGGTCTCTGCTGTTTGGGTAAATGTCTATTGAGTGTCTCTGTGAAGGTGGGTGGGTGTTTTTTGTTTGTATGTCAGAAATGTGATAGTGAGTATGCTGGAGGGGTATGCGTTCCATGTGGTATGGTGCAGGTGTTGACCCTTCTCCTCTTGACCAGCTAGTCCAGTCTTTGCTGGAGAATGCATATCTTCCAATTTGGTGATACAGGGTTATCTCTCACAAGTCTGAGTGTTGGGAGTTTAGAATAGAGGGTTGTCTGTGTACATGAGGCAGTTGCAACAGTGCCTCAAATGCCCAAGTGCACCAGGTTAATGGGCAAAAGCACAGATAACTGCACATAATCATGCAAGGAGGGGTGGTCATAACTGCTAAGTACTGGAGATAATTCCATGAGGAATGACTATTGCTGATGACTCTCAGGTGTGCTAGAATAATTGGTACAAAAACCTGTTGAAGTGCAAAGCTATTAGGCTATTTGTTGCGCAAGAGAGAAAGAACTAGCAGGATCTAAGGGAAAAACTGAAGGCAGACTTTCTGGCACCTTTAATAGTTTACCTCAGCTGTGCAGTTATCAGCACCTTTGGGCAGTTGTCAGCCCAGTAAGCTCTGTAGCTCATGTGATAACTCCGTAACACTATAGTACAAATAACTAGATAGGCAGGGGTTCTAATCTCAATAGTGGCAAGTAAGTGTGTGTGTTTGGGTGAAGATCATATCCTGTTTTACTGGTACCATTTTGATGTGTGCACCATCCACACCTGTTTACCACCTCCCGATGGCATTACTTTATATAGCGTGGTAACAGCATCTACCTCACATGCAGCATGTTAAACCATTGTGCAGGCCATACCAGTCCTCTGTACAGATGTCTATGGAATATCCAGATGTTTGCAACCTATATGTGGTCTGTGTCCCTTAGCAATGCCCATGTATGTGATATTGTTGCTAAATCAGCCACAGTGAGTGTAGTGACACATATGCCAGCATGAGGTATCATACCTGACTGAAACATCATGCTGATACAACATCTGCTACAGTATCACTTGTCCAGGCTTGTAGGAGCAATACGTGACTCCGCATACTATTTCTGGTGGGTTATCTCACCATCCATGAAGGCATTCAGAATATTAAGTGTTGTAAGAGGTAGTGTGTTATGTCCCATGCATATAATCTATGCAGGGCATGTCATGTGTATGTAGTACTACAGTACATCAAAGTGGAAATGTAGGTTTACTAATCTGTCTATTGCCAACTGTGTTTGTGTTATTGTATGCAAATCTCCTGTGTCAGTCCTTACTGTGTGTATGCAAAGGATATACCATTTTACCTCCTTGCTCCACCCAGTGAACTCAGGAATACATACCACAAACCTGTCATACACAGTATCATGCATGCCCTCATCAACTGCATCAGGGTTGAGTGTATGGGAAAGAAATGGCAGGGCCAACAGGTGTTGACAGGTGAATCTGTTGCAGTTAATGTAATGGCTAAGCTTGTGAGGGACCTGCTGACTGTACTGTAGTAACCTGTTTTGTATGTATGAGCCTGTAGCACTACACAACACTGAGGTGACATGTCTGAAGGCTATCTGTCTGTGACAAGGGGTATGTATGCAAGGTCGCACTGTCTAGCAACAGTGTCCCTCACACACTGTTGCATGCATACACACCTGGTACATGTACATATAAAGCTGTACCTTGCCTATGACATGGTCAGTGAAATTCCCACTCTGCCATACTCCCTCTTGGGAATGTCTGCAGGGCCACAGCCTGCAGACACACAGGCACATGGAACACAAATAGAATACAGCATGTCAAACTACATTCAGTCAGTGGTACTGCATCCTGGCTAATAAGGTACATACACCTGTATGTGTACCCATAACAAATGCAAGTAGGCATCACCTTACATAGTATTACATAGCTACACTGTACTATATTCAGCCTGTGCATCAGACCCATATTAGCATGTACCTACATTGATGTTATGCATGACAGGGATGTGGTACAGGTATCATCATATGCACAGAGTGTGGTGTGGGTTTGCCAGAGGCCTAGGCTGGGCCAAATGGTTGACATCATGTGTGTGTGTTTGGAGGGGTATCCAATAGATGGGCTGTGCAGAGGTGCTGTGTGTGTCTGGAGGTGACTTGCCTGTGATACAGATGTGTGTGTATGTATGTATGTACACAGTCATGCCATGTGGCTGCCTTACACAGGAGTATGTTGGACAGCTGTAGACCATACATGGTAGGGTATCCAGTTTACAATCTCCGGCCATGGACACAGGAACTGGTCCTGCCAGGGGTATCACTGGCACCACCAGGCCCAAGGCAGATGCAGTACTGCTTCCTGATGGTGACTGCTGTCTGCTAGATCAGTGCCCCTGATGGGACTGGCCAGGACCATGTGCCCATGGCCTGCTCCTGTATGATGTGGGCAGCAATCCCCCTTCAGTGGTGCTTGTATCACTGCCACTATGGGAGTGTGAAGGTGCACAGCTCCATAGACTCTCAGCTATTGTTGGTGCTGACCTACGTCCACATGGTCGATGGCCATCTCCCACCACATGCTCTAGTACAGACATGCTACGGTCAATAATTGCCAAGATCTCACCCCATTGTCTACGCATGACTTCAGTATTTTGACGTGTGGCCTCAACAAGGTCATGTATGTCATCATGTAAATCAGGAAGAGTTGCATGCACCACCCTGGGTATTTGTCTGGTGTGCATTCACTACATGCCTGTGCATCCATGACAGCCTGAAACATGCATCTAGTGACACCTGCTGTGGCACTTGCACAGCAGCTTGATGAGCAGCAGTCCTCCTGTGAGCACCCCTGTCCATCCACATGTGTGGGACATCACCTGCACTCTGGCTATGGCCAGTGTCTACACTCACACCTGCAATAGTCACCACACTAGCCTATTCCATGCCACCACCTGCCAACTGTTCATTATCTGTGGCCACTGGTGACGGGGAATATGTGGGCATTGTCACTGTGTGCTGGGATGGTGTGGACAAGAGTGGGATGCCAACCAATGGCACAGATTCAGACCCTGACAACCCCACCTGTACCACACTATTCCTATCATCATTGTCAGAGTCTGCAGAGACAATGACATCAGTTTCCAATTGGGAGGGACCCCAAACCCCATTGCCACCTGTGAGGGAAGACAACATATTTACATTAATACCTGCACTTGGAGGTTGGCTGGTACACACACACACACACACACACACACACACACACACACGCACACACACAGGTGAAGTGGCACAAATCTGTTACATAGACCTCACATTACCCAAATGGTGACATGTATGACACACAGATCTCAACATCCTGCATTGCAGCCAGTTTTACTACATGTAACTAAAAATATAGAGCTCTGGGATATGTGAGTAGTGTTAGTAGGTGATGACCCTTCCCCAGCACAGACTGCACCCATGTACACATCATTGCTGTTCCCCTGTATAGCACAGTGACAAGTACTACAGAACATACCTCATAACTGTACAGATCCTCGCAGTATGTGTAGATGTCTGGCTCATATGTTTACTCTGTTTCTCATAACCCCTGTGTTTGTCTGATACATAACTGGAATGATCTGAGTGACATCACTGATTAATGACATACATTTGAGTTTCAGACTGCCAAACCAGCAGTAAATGTATGGTCACACAATTCCTGTTACACCACCAACCTTCTAAGCTAACAGTGGATATGATAAGTGTACACAACCCTGTTAACATGCCATGTTCTTGTAATATATCAGATGAGACCACAATAAAGCATTCAAATATATTACCCACCTTTCATGTGAGATATGACCTGTGCATAGGTTCATAGGTTCATAGGTTGGTACTAGGCTATTGGCCTTAGTGCCTATACAAGCCTAGCCATAACAATTTCCTGGCTATTTCTTCCCACACTATTTACTTCCGTGGAGCCCTGTCTAGCAGGGCAACTGACATGATCCACGGGGTGAATTTCCTTTCTCCCATCCAATCATCAATGTTCCTTTTGAAGAGGGCCAAAGAGGCGCTCTGCTTGACATGTATGGGCAGTCTATTCCAGAGTCTGGGGAGTCTCTGGGTCAGGAACCTATCCCTCCAGCATGTTTTGTTTATTGTGATGACAAGGTTTAGATCCCTGGAGCATGTGGCTCTGAGGAATTGGGATTTCTTTAAGTGTAGCATGTCCAACAGCTCAGGGTTGACATGGCCTTGTATGTTAAGCAGAGATTGCCTCTGAGTAGATGATATGTGACAGAGTATAGCTGGAGTTTTTAAAGGTGGTCAGCACAGAGCATCTGCTTTAGGCCTGTGATTCTTTTAGTGAGGTATTTCTGCGGCCTTCCCAGTTGTTTCAGATGTCTTGCGAGGTACATACCAAACAGGGCATTGTATTCTATAATGGGTATAATGAGGGATGAGTACAGTGGGACAATGACCTCCTTTTTTCTGGATGAAAAGCCCTTAGTGATGAGGTGTGCCACACAGAAGGATTTCCTGACTGTTGTGGTGATGTGGTTATCGAAGGTGAGACCACTGTCCACCTGTGTCCCTAAGTCTCTTATCATACTTTCGGTCTTTAGTGTACTGCCACCTATGTGGTAATTCACGGGTACATGTTTTTTCCCAAAGGGGATAACTATACATTTCTTGGCATTGAGCTTTAGCCTATGGCTCTGGCACCAAGCATCTGTTTCTGTAAGCAATCCAATTGATAAACAAAAAAATGTGTTACATGTAAAATATAATGAATGAAATATGTACAATATGGTGGTTGCATAAGTGTGCACACCCTTAACATGATACTTTGTTGAAGCACCTTGTTAGTGATTTACAGTATTCATTATTCTTGGGAAGGTGTCTATTAGCATGGCACATCTTGTCTTGGCATTATTTGGCTACTCTTCCTTGCAAAGGTCCCCCAGCTCTGTCAGATTGCAAGAGCAGCTCATGTGCATAGCCCTCATCAGGTCACACTGGGGTTTTGCTATCAGGTTTAGGTCTAGGCTCTGGTTGGGCCAATCAATAACCATGAGTGTGGTTAGGTGGAGCCATTCTTAGGTAGCTTTGGATGTATGCTTCGGGTCTTTGTCATGTTGAAGGCTGACATCCCTCCTCATCCTCAGCATTCTTGCAAACACCTGATGGATGTGGTCCACACGTGAGTGTTATTTTGAACTGTTCAGAATTCCCACCACTGTGACTACAGGCCCAGTTCCAGCTTTAGAACAGCATCCCCACAGCAGGCCAATGCCACCAGCGTGATTCACCATAGGGATGGTGGTCTTCAGGTAAAGAGAGGTGTTGCTTGTGCACCACATGTAGCTTTTAGTATTATGGCTGTGAGGTCGATCCATAGTTTCATTACACCATAACACATTTTCACACATGCCTTTGTGAGACTTGATGTGCTGTATTGCAAATTGTATCCACCCTTGGATGTTTTTTGGTGTGGGGAAATGCTTCCATCTTCTGACCCTACCCCATAGGCCAGACTTATGCAGAATATGGGAGATTGTTTTCACATGTAGTACACAACACAAGTACTTTCAAGAGATTCCTGCAACATACTTAGTGTTGCTGTATGTCTCCTGGCAGCCTCCCTGACCAGATTTGGACATGTCTTTTCATCAGTTTTGGGGGGACGTCAGCTTCTTTTCAACAGCACTGTTGTCCCATATTCAATCTACCTTTTGATGACTACCTCCACTGTGTCCCATGGTGTATGTGATGCTGTGGTAATGTTGTACCATACTTCTGAGTGATATCTTTCAAATATGAGATCCCTTTCCTGCTTTGTAAGCTGTCTGCAAGCCATAGCTGTTGTTGTTACAGGAAACTGAGCAAATGTCATGAATATCCTACTTTTACAGCAGACTTTTGTTTGGTGTTACTCAAAGTGCCTTTACTTGATGGCAGGTGTGTACCCAACCAGACTGAATGCTGTCAGTAAATCACAAGCTGCTGCAATAAAATATTATCTGAAGAGTGTGCACACATATGTATCCAGCTTATTGTAAGTTTTGTATACTCCATATTTGGTGCCCAACAGATTGGCTGGTTTTACAAGTGAATTGTTCATGTTATGGGTCACATTAAAGGTTAGAAAAGGTGTGGACTGACATATTATGGTCTCAATTTGTATATATCACAAACAGCTGGCATCTTAACAGGGGTATGTATGCTGTTTATATCCACTGTATAAGAGTAATGTTTCACACGTGTCCCTACTTTAGGCCATTTGTCCCCCCATTTTGCTGGTCTCTGTCCAGAAGTCTTGCACTGACAGGTTGTGAGGTATGCTACAGGAATATTACATTCTATTCAGATAGGCCCCTGTGTTGACCACTGTGATGCAATGCAATTAACCCTACCACAAGTGAAGGTGCACATAAAGCAATACGGCTATGACTGACAGTTGTGTGCATGATAAACTGCATGCCCTTCACATGCCTGGGATATTGGCAAACCACAACAGAACAATTCCATACTTACCAGCTTCAGGCTGCTGTCCCACATGCAGACCAGAGGGACCTAGGTAGTTGTGGGAGAGAGGTGTTGTCAGCAGACTCACATGTGGCATTGGTACAGGATGGATGCAGCATGTCTGCACATTTGCAGTACAACCTCCACTACTACACAATTTGCTGTCCTTCACCATAGATGTGCACTTCTGTGCATTAGAAAACCCCATCCACAACTGCAACCTGACCTGGCACATGCACATAGATACTCTACAGATACAAGTATGTCTGCTACACTAGTCTAGTAATCTCCACTGGGTCCTTACTTGCATGCTCCTGATCCATTGTCTGGGTGTCACCCACCTCCAGCATGTGGGGGTATGTACCCTGATGTTGCACTGGGATGGGTGCCCCAAGGTTGGCGAGGAGCTTCTCGGTGGGTGTCAGTGGGGGCTGCATGGCTGGGCCCTCACCTGTGGCTGTGTGGTCCCTGGCCATGGCAGCAGCCCCTTGCCAGTCATGGCATATGAGGTCGGTTGCACAATACTGGACCTGCTTTTATATCCGTGTGTGCAGGCTTACATCGTTTACCCTGTGGACAAGGTCATCCCACAGGGCGGTCCTCTCCTGCACATATTTCTGGCTCCAGCCGAACATTATTGCATGATGCTGTAGTATGGCTTTGATGATAATGGTTGTCTCAGCCACTGAAAATGTTGCCCTTCTCTGATGCAACATTGCACCTGAAAGACATAAACAGGGAAACACATCACAGGGCCTCATACATTTGACAACAGTATGTACAGAACCTGCACATGTACATTTAATACCAGTAGCCACCACTCACAACGACATCATACCCCTATAATCTATCAGCACAGTATCAGCTTACATTGCACCGCTGGTCCTGATGTGTCATATTCCCCCTAATGAGGGCCAGTTAATTTCTTGATCCTCTATTCCTCATTCAGGTCTGTGTAGATGGATGGATGATACTGGGCATCTTCCATGCAGATGGGGTGTGGATGGTGCCGAGGCTTGGTGTGACTACAGTGTGTAATGGAGCTGGGAGCACATGCCTGAGTTCATGTACTATGTGGACAGGGATGTTATCATGTCCCATGGATACTTACATTTGTTGCCTTTCAGTAGGCAATATGTACCTGCTCACTGGTGATGAGGGGAGGGATACAGGTGCTGTGCATATCCACCTATAGTGATGCTGAGCCGGGGGGGGTGATTTTTGCCCTAACCCTATTTGCAGCAGGTTGGCTATAGCTATGTTGTGTGTGTATGTAATTTGACAGACCACCATTACAGGTTGGGTTGGTTTGCTGCCCCTGAGATTGCAGACATATGGGAAGATGTCCTTGTGATTGGCCTTGGTGGATGTGTCCAATTTGTACTCATAGTTAGCCTTAGAGTAATCCACCTGTGACCTTATATGCTTCTTCAGACAATGGCTGACTTGATGCAAGGTTGGTGCCTGCTCCTACTTTGCCCTGTACAGCCAATATAGGGACCAATTCTGTGGTTTGTGTATTGCTGCTGTCCAGCAAAAGGGATTACTGTACTTTGGTGGATGCAGGTTTTACAAGTAAGGTATTGCTGATTCCATACAGCTATGTAGGTGTTCATATTGCTGTTTGTAGTAGGCGTGGACACAAAGTCATAACACATTTGGACACCTCTCCAGTTTCAAACTGATAATCATGTTTTTTCATACCCATGGTTTTGTCAGGGCAATGCAACAACCAGTATCTATAGAAATGTCACTCTGTTGGGTGGACAGTAACTAAGATTGCACATGTGTACAACATGTACAGCTTAATTAACTGACATTCTGCATCCCATGTCTGTTGTTATGAGGAGGCCAGATACACCTAGTCATACTGACATGCACACAGGTAATACCTGATACATATTTCTGTTCTATGTCAGTATGGCACACTGTATTCACACTCTTGTTGCCTAGAAATTCCTCTCATCCATTTAGAGTAGGACATCTGTAGGATGCCACACATACATGGGGGGGCAATGTGACAAAATTAGTGACACTGTTTTAATATTGCTCTAACACACTTGAGTCATTCGATAGCACAGTAGCATTTGCATTGACAGGCATACCCTGGAGGATGTCCAACACTCATATGGCAGGAAGAGAGTAGAAAGGCTAGGAGTGTGGTAGTAAGGGTAAGAACTTTTAATGGCAGTATGACTGGTATAGGGACAGAGCTAGCTGATATGATGGCCAGGGGAAGGTTGATATATTGTGTGTGCAAGAGACCAGATGGAAGGGGAGTATGGCTAAGTGTAAGGGAGGCAGGTCACAATTGTGCTATCATGGTGTGGATGGGAGGAGAAAGGAGGTAGGGGTTATCCTGAATGATCAGTATGCCAAGAGTGTTTTTGGAGGATGAAATGAGTGATGGAGTAATGCTTATGAAGCTGGAAACTGATGGTGTAATGATGACTGTTGTAAGTGCGTATACTACGCCAGTTGGTTGCGCGATGGATGAGAAAGAGAAATGTGAAGTCAGTTGGATGGCATGGTGATGACTGTACCCAAGAGTGACAGAGTGGTGATTGTAGCAGATTTCAATGGGCATGTTGGCGAAGGGAATAGAGGGGATGTACGGTGTTAAGCAAAGGAATGCAGACAGTGAGATGGTAGTGGATTTTGCAAAAAGTATGGACATGGCTGTGGTGAATATGTACTATAACAGAAGGGATGAGCATAGGGAGGCATACAAGAGTGGAGGAAGATGCACATAGGTAGAATATATCCAATGTAGGAGGGCCAGTCTGAAGAAGACAGGAGACTGTGACAAGGGAAATTGTATTTAGGCATCATAGAATGTTGGTCTGTAAGATGACGGTGATCAAGAAGAGGAGGAGTGAGAGGGCAGCACCAAGGATCAAATGGTGGAAACTGGAAAAGGGTGATTGTGAGGTGGAGTTCAGGGAAGAGGTAAGACAGTCACTGGAAGGCAGTGACGATTTACCAAATATCTGGGTAAGTACCACAGAGCTAGTAAGGGAGATGGCTAGACAGCTGCTCTCTCTCTCTCTCTCTCTCTCTCTCTCTCTCTCTGGCTTTCTGACAGTAAATTATGACATACATTTCAGTTTCAAAGCTTACATCCTTCCAAACATGTATGTTGAAACAAACCTTGGCACTCTGGCAACATTCTACATTTATAAGAGCAATATTTAAAATATGTCCCTAGTTTGGACCCATTGCCCCCCCCCCAATTTGGACAGCCTTTGCACAGATTTGTTATAAGCATATATATATATATATATATATATATATATATATATATATATATATATATATATATTTAGTTATATATATGTATATAGTCATGTGTATATCTCTATTTATATTATGTATATATGTTTCCATATATATATGTATATATATATATATATATATATATATATATATATATATATATATATATAAATCTCCATACATGTATACATGTATATGTATAAATACAAAACCTGACTGATTCTATGGAATCCTTTCCCTACTGTTGAATGACTCTACTGCATGATATGTTAGAAAAAGCATCAGCAGTCTGTATAACTCAAATGGTGTACTGGTACATTGCTCTGACTATGGTGTACAGGGCCCTGGGTTTGAGTCTTAGCAGCGCTGATTATTTTGTTGTTAGGCAGAACAGTGGCTGGTGGAAACATAGTGATTAAAGTAGTTTTAACCAGTTGTAAGTGGGTTTGCTTGGGTTTGTGCAATGCTAAGCAATCCCAACACACGGTTAATCTGTTTTAGCTTCACTTACTGCTGCTTAGTCCCACTTACCCCACGCTAATTTCTTTAAAAAGAAAAGAAAAAGGGGTGATAGGAAACTGGTGAAAAAAGGGGCACACAAATGGAAGTACAGTAGGAAAGGTAGCTAGGAATGTGCAGGACAGGTGTAGGAAATGTCCATAGCTGTCCATTTTTCTACAGCAACAGCTGTGAATTTCTACAAAAGTTGGAGGTGAATTTGGACACTCAAACCCCTGAGAGAGGGGTGAGGACAACAGTAATGCCTTGTCAAGCTAATTGGACCAGATTACATGTGTCCAGTGGACACGTGTGAAATGGACAGCTATGTATGGGGCGTAATTTTTTTTGGGGACAGATGGCCTTTTTTTTTTTTTTTTTTTTTTTTTTTTAAGTTGAGTGGGATGTTGGGGAAGGATAGTAGGTATATTTGGGGAGGTAAGTTGGGTGAGGAGAGAGACAAGACAGCAGACAGGGGTGGTATATGATACATGTGGGAGCTAAACACCTCGGACGAGGAGGGTGGTTGGAAATCAGATGCCCATGAGCCCTCAAATGGATACAGTGGGACTGAGGTCCCCACCCATGGGCAGTCACCACACCACCTTCACGACCCCAAAAGTGACTGTGCTGGGGGATGGACAACAGGGGCAGGCTGACCCTCAAGATGCACCAGGTGGCCATCAATCTGGTGCAGCTGTCCACCAAACTCCTTTTGGATGGCACTACACACCAAACCCCAGAACTGGCTACCGGTGACAGTTTCCTCCCGGGGGGGAAAGGCCCTATCCCCTGAGGCAGTTCCACCCAAGGGTGGTGCAGGACCAGCAGACAAGGAGTCCCTGGTTGGGTCCCAGACATGCTGGGGCCCTGTGCCATGACCAGATGAGACGAGACAGGTGGATCTGCCAGGATCTGTCTTCCTAGACATGCTATGGTATTGAGGTTTTACAAAATATGTTGGTTAGTCATGAACAAAACATTTCAAAATTAGTTTTAACAGCATTCATGGGTGCTCCAATTAACCCAAACCAACAGATTTGAAACAGTTGCATAGCAAACAGAACACATGCATAAATGGAACAACAGTAGGTATCATAATGGCATGCAGATTACATTGATAGCAACAGGCCACCAAATAACAGTATTTGAACAGGGAACATTAATAATCAAATGATTCAATATTTGTAGAACAAAAGGACACATGTCCGAACAGTAGTTTTGGAGAAAAACATACCCGTTGATTAAGTGTATGAATTATTGGTGCAGATAGGGTGGGGGAGAGAGAGAGATATCAATTAACACAATTTCACATATTCAAGGATACATATGTGACACTGACAGGGGTGCCCTGCACTCATGCTGTGTGTGTGTGTGTGTGTGTGTGTGTGTGTGTGTGTGTGTGTGTGCTACTGCCATACTCTGCCTGGATTTCTATCTGACACCCTGGGTATTGGCAGCAGTGACCACTAGCCATGACAACATGACACTTGAAGGACATTTATCATGAGAAACTGCTTGGTGTATGTACTTATCTTGCTGTCATTTGCAGCCTTAGGGTTGGACAGTGGAAGTGTTGTGCATAGTGTATTAGTACAGCCTTCTTACAGCTAATAGAAACATTTCCTTACCTTACCTGACCTGTGGAGGAAATTTCTGTTAACACTACCTGACTGTTTCCATATATATTCATATATTATTGGGTGAAATTATGCATACAGCTTACTACCACTCCCGGGATTCAAACCATGCCTCTTTGTGCAAAGAGATACAACAAGGCTGTGTTTCAACACAATGAGCTATTGAGAAGCTGTCATCTGTTGTCTGACTATTTTCTGTCTAATATTCTCTTGGTTGGACAATCTGACCTGTACTTCTGACATTCATGCATGGCAGATAGTTCTTGTACTGTGTATTAATACTTTGACACATAATCTGGAAAGCAGTGGCTAACACTAAGCACTGCTGTAGGAGATACAGTATATTACTGCAAAGATTACTATTCAGGGATCAGATCTTGGTGCTTGGAACATTTCATATAGTTGATCTCCTGTTTTAAAGCTCCACAGTCTTTGTCAGATGAGCCTCAATTAATTCATGCTGTGAGAGCCATAGTTGCTGTGCAGAACCTGTATACATTTAGAGTCATACCACCACATACCAAAGTAAACACAACAGTCTGGGGTTTTTAGTTTTATTGAAGGATATTGTCACTTCTATTGATTGATATCCTGTACATCACTATAACTCTGCTAACATATTGTTTATTCATTGCACACAGTACACATTTTAACCTACTGGCAGTTGACATTCTACTCATTTCTATTTATTTGCCCTGAAAACTGCAAAGCTAGATTTGTACTCACCAGCCTCCCAGTGCAGCCTTAGCAACCTGCTGGCATGGGTGTCTATGTTCACAGCCCTCTCTTCTGCAGCTGTACAGGAGATAAAGAAACATTTATGCATACCTATCAATCACATATGCAGGCTGGACTTTGTTGAACACTAATTGATACTGATACTTACACATTTCTGGGACATTCTGTGCCAGTGCTTCTTGGATGCACTGGTCTAAGAGCTCCCTCTTCCTATGCTTGAGGTCAGCGAAATGGTGCTGGACCTGCTCACCAGTTTGAGGGATGCCATTAGCACTGGTGAGATCATGTGCAAGATGGTCCCAGGCCTCTGCTTTGTATTGGGAGCTGTGGCACTGGCCCTGCAGCAGTCTCTCCTCATGGTCTTTCACTAGGAGTCCAACCTTAACCCTGGACTCTTGAATGCCCCAGCATTGTGCCTGAAAGTGCAAACCCTCTCCTACACCAGCCATAGTGCCTGCAAAGATGAGCTACAACTGGCTATGGCTGTATTCCCACCTGTGAGGTTTAAATACAGTCAACTTCCCACACTTTGCCATCATTTAGCCATTTTGAATATGCTGAGGTAAGCTAAGCAATGGGCAAACCCACTTAGCTAAGGCTGGCAGTGCTTAAAGGGATAGATGTTGAGCACTGCTTACCAATGCACAAATCTGCTTAGCTGGGCTACTCATTGCTTAGCATTTGCATTTAAGCAATGCTTACAGCATGTTATCCTAGCTGAGCACTACTTAGCATTGCTCACATTTCATTTTATAAAGTATCAAGATTGTGGGATTGATTCATCATTACTGACATATTATAATTTTATGTTTACCTTCCATGACAACCCCTTATGTGTTTTCATTAAATTATATTCTTGTGTGACTATACTGTATGGAGCACTTGTGTTTATATGGGGTTCACATCTTTTCTAGACTATTCACTTTTTGACCTGCTGCACTACCCTGGTTGACAAAAAACAGCTGCTACATAATTTAAGTTTACAAAAATAATTTTAACACTACATTCCCATAGAAAAATAAGTTGCCTGTCATGGTACTTGAACCATGAACACCTGCATGTAAAGCTGGGACTCTAACCATGACACTATCTTGACTTGGGAATTTTACCTGTATATTCGCATTTATCTCCTAGGGGATGTTTAAGCTATGCTAAGCAGACATTCATAACGTGCACACCCGCTTAGCTACAGTTAAACATTCCTTAGGCTTGAAAAAAAGTTTATATTATTTTTATATTATTATGTTATATAAGTGAGTCTTGTCATGTTCTGACAACATTGAGGACTGCAATTGTGAAATAATGGCATTCATTTGGCTTTCAGGTTTCTATCCTTCAGGGACTCCTGCTAATACATATCTTGTTATCTATCAAATTTCTAAGTGTGTGAGGGCAATTTTTCAGGCGTGTCCCTAATGTATTATTGATTCCCCCCATCATTTGTGCCTTTGTCAACATGCACTGCTGTAAGGGAATATTGGCATACATTTGCTTTCAGAGTTCTACCCTTCCATAATTCATGCTAATGCATGACCTGTTCTCTATCAACGTTCTATGTTTGTGAGGGCTATATGTGTGTTTTGTCACTTTTGGGGGATTTATCCCCCATTATGTGGGCATTTGCACACATTTCCTGCCTTAGCAGGTTGCAGAAGTGTTGTATGGTACTGTAGCAATGCAGGGGGTGTGTCACAGAACCTGTCACACAGCCCCTGCATTGCTTTCTTCATGCCGATGTTTCTTTCAGTGTCCACGGACACTGAAATGATCATTATCCCATTTCAGTGTCCACGGACACTGAAATACTGGCATAATATTACAGTAAATCTCTAATATTATGCCAGTTCAGCTTAGAAAGTGCTGTATGGCACTTTCTGAGTACAGGGAGCATGTTCAGTGTCCGTGCACTACTTAGACATGCCCCCCTGCACTCATTCATGGTTTGTGTCTGTATAGGAAGTACAGCAGCGAGCCTTCATGAATATTCAAGGCGCGCTACTGTGCTAAATGAACATGAACTGCTCCGTGCAAGAATAGTCTTATTCTTGCACTGAGTTTGTTAAATCCAGGGGACTGTTTTGCATTGGACTTCAAGTAAGGCTACGTATCATAAAGTTGATACTCTTAAACACTGATGCTGGAGAAAGTTTTGAGATTTCCTTGGACTGCAAGAAGATCAAACCAGTCAATAGACATTAAGGAAATAAATCCAGATTCTTCACTGGAAAGCTTTATATTAAAATTAAGTAAATTGATCACATAATTTGAACACAAAATTCAGTAGAGAAGGCACTTACACTAGGCAAGATTGATGATGAAAGAAGAAGAAAAGGGTAGCAGAGGCTAAGGTGGATGGACAGTAGTACTGAAGAAGTTCATGATAGACAGGCCTGGCATGCTAAAGTCCTTAAAGTCACAATGGGTCAAATTTGACTAAATGAGTAAGGAACCCCATCAACAAGAATAGTACTCTATAAGAAGCATAAAAGTATGGCCACAGCCACCACTATACACCTGGTAATTGGCCACAATTTGAGATAGATACCTCCTGTCCCCATTTACATACTTTAATCATGCCCCAACATTTGTCTCAGGAACTCCATGTTCCTTGCCGTATGTCCTTCCTATGGTTTTCTTTATTCTGGATTTGATCCCCCTCCCAGGAACAGGCTTACAGGACAGTGCAGTGACAGTATTATGAGTAACCAGTTACATATATACCATGACATCTGCTTCACCCTAATTTACATACAACACAAGGTTTGTTGTTGTTGATATATTGTAAGTCTGCAAATCTCCATGTCTACAGATGCTCTACTGAAATTCCACTGCTTTAAAGTTATATGGTTGTAAGCAGTTTTGCACAAAATGGTGCTGTCACTTTATATCATGCTAACAACAGACAGTTAGTGTGGTGGTTATGCTAATGCATCTAGTTAGTGCCACTCTCTGTGAATCACTGCAACAATGCAGAGATAAGATGATGTCCTAGCACCATAGTGCAGTGCTATATTGTACTGTAGACATGATTTGGAAACATGTACGATTTTGCTGATTGAGTGGTGATGATTAATTCAGGCAGCAGAGAATGCAAGGGTCCTGTTTGGCATGCCAGGGAGAGTAGGATTTTCCTTGTCTTCCTAATCAGTAACTCCAGGGAGCTCTGCTGGGGGTGGAGCTATGGGGGCATGTACGTGCTGAGACTATTGAGAACTTAGTATGACAACAGTTCCTTGGAAAGGTTTACTGATTGTTTTTTTTCTGTTGTTTCATGATGTTTTTAGGTTGCACTCATGTTGCAGATGAGAGTATTTCTTCCCCATGAATGAATGGGAAACTTTACAACATTTTTAAATTATTTCTTCAGCAATTTGATTGACTGGATTATTCAAGCATATGTATAATTGTGTAGTATACATTGGTGAAGTATGTGCAATTTCATAACTTAACCCTCCTGCTGTGATTTGTTGTGCAGGGGGATGAAGAATCCAAAAGCACACCCCCACAAGTAAGGCTGGTGCAAAGGCCACCAATCCTCAGTATTACACAAAAACAAAAGCCAGCACCATATGAGTAAGTCAAACCCTCTTTATTGTGGCAACACCATACAAAATCAGACTGGTTTCGGGACTTTTGCCTTCTTCAGCGATACAAACAAAGGCACAAATTGCTATAATTTATACCCTGATAAATTAACATTTAAAGCAACAGCAACCATTAAAATCAAAGCTATGTTTTAATACACTTTATAAATGGTCATTAAGGCCTGTAGAATATAAACCCCCAAGCCTAATTATCCAACCTTTCTCTTTTTTGTTTAACATTGCATGCCACCCTGATTTGTTTGTCCTGTCCCCCCAGATTTTATTAATAATCATGAAATGAAACTTGCATTACTGTGTTTGAGAGTGTGTTTATATAAGGTGTTTGATGTATGTTTATTTCGAATGTCACTTAGATGTTCAGACATACGAATACGCAAAAGATTGCGATGTCTGCCTTACATAGAAGGCAGAACATGAACATGTGGCTAGATATGTCAGCCAATCTGATCCACAGTTTGTAAAAAAATCCAATATCATAGACCCTACTTGTATTTTTACTAGAAATTTTTGTCTTTAACATATGTCTACATAAGGAACAATGCCCACATGGAAATGATCCAATCAATTTTTCCCCAGTCAAAGTAAGCTGTTGTTCTATACTCTGGCCCTTATTATCCCATTAATAATGGTTAAAGTAAGAGCCCAAGGTCCGCCTCCTCCGAATTGAAAATTAACATTTTTCTGTAAGAAGATTAGAAAGTTCTTCATTAGCCAACAAAATAGTCCAATTTTGATTAATGATGTCTTTAATGATGTTAATATTCCTCCCATAAGTGGTGACAAACCTAATGGTGTGCATCACCACACGTTTTCAAATTATATTTCAACGTTTCAGACCTATTCTGACCTGCCACCCACTTTCTAGCTGACATAATATTACTACGTTGATATTCCCTAGTAAGAAATCTCTGCGTAAGATCATCCTCAAAGTGCTCATAGCTTTCTACTGTAGAACAAACTCTTTTAACCCATAAAAATTGCGACTTCGGTATGTTCTTAATAACATGGCATGGATGGAGAGTGGTAGCATGAAACAAATTATTATATTGCAGATATTTACGAAATATCTTAGATGACAATGTATATTTCTAATAACTGTTACATCCAAAAAATGTATCTGTTGTAAATCCATACTAAGAGTAAATTCAATTCCCCACTTATTTTCATTCAGGTATTGAATGAACTCCAGTAGAAATGTTTCATCAGCACGCCAAATTAACCAACAGTCATCAAGATATCTTCTCCAGATATCTATTTCTGGCAAAAAAATGGTGACCTACATGTTTGTCCTTCGAGAAGTTTCAACATTTTTTCAGTATATTGCCTTATACCCATTACTACTAGGCCATCTCCTTTATCCGGTTTCATGATATGAACTGGTAAATTTTTAAACTGTGTTAGCATCATCTTGTCCTCTATAGATACATTATCACTTCTTGTAAAGCTAACACTGTTGCTAAACAAATTTCTAATTTCTATTTCGCACATGTGATCAAATAAATAGATTAGGGGGTGGATTGTATGTACTCGCTATCCTTAGGTCTTGCTATCACTTGTCCTGTTCCCTAGTTGTACTGTCAAGATTACGGGATAGAATTTATGACAACATGTATGCAATTCGTAGATGCAAACAAGATAACGCCTTGGCAAAACATTGTGCGGAGAACCCCAATCACTTATTCAAGTTCAAAGTAATTGAACAAATATTGGACCAAGAAAATAAGGTACAAACCATGATAAGAGGAGGTTCAAAATCTTTACTCTTAGAGAAAACAGAATTATTGTGGCAACTGAGACCTGATGCATGTAGGTCACCAGATTTAAATGAACTATATTCAATAACTTGTATATTAAAGTTAAGAAACTGGTTAAGATAATTGGCAGAAGCAAGTACAAGGTAGAAACAAAGAACAAAAAAACATTCCCCTCTCTTTAAATTTACACACTACAGTACATGGTGGTGGCATCGTGAGTATAGCACGGTCACTACCAATAATTACACACCACATAAGAACATATTAAACAAGAGTACCTATATTTAATCTACTATATTTTTTTACTGTTTGTACACTTTTTACTCAGAAAGCATACAGGAATAAGTGCAAGTTAAAGTAGTATGGCAGAGATACTGATAGTTTGGAAGTAATATACACGCACAAATATACAAAGTGTGAGTTTACCATCAACAATTATAAATAAGCCACCGGGTTACACAAACAAGATGTCACATAGTGTTCACACAATTTAGTAGGGTCTTTCAATTTCTTTTTAATTTTTAACTGACAAGTTTTAATGTTTACAAAGTTTTATAATGTTGTATAACGTTGTTGAATATTTTTGAATGTTTTTAACACTTATTATATGTATTTATAACACTGACATAAAGAGATGGTTTATTTAAGCCTGTAAAGTGTTAAACTTAAGCGGAACTTTAACCATGTGACTTCAGCATCACATTTAAAGTAACGCGCAAACGGTGTGTTAGTATCTGAAGAAGTCTGTTTATCTTTGCAGATGAAAAGCGCTTCATACTACACCGGCTTTATTGTTTCATTTATTTGTTGTGGTTTTCAGCGGTCGTTCTGCATTGTCATGTTTGCTGTTTATTCATTGAACATCTCATCTTGGTTTCACATTGGTGCTGCTCCTGTGGCGTTTTTGTTCATGTTGCACATCTGCACAATTATTATCTATCATGTGCTCATAAGATGACAAAATATTAACAAAAGTTATTGATGCATCTTGCTGTGCTTGAGCCCACTCTTGGGTCAATATGTCATCTGCCATGCTAACATAAGGTAGTATTCAAATTCTTTACCCCCTTGGTGTAATGTTCTTAGCCTGATAGGCTTTGAATAGTTTTAAATGCCAAATGTTGGTACGTAAAGTAGTCATACTTCTAGTTAGTTTACCAAATAATTCTATACAATGATCACCCAAATTCTGGATGCCAGTGTCACCCCTTTGTTCCCCAGGTTCTATTAACCCAAAGACATGTAAATCATGCTCGTCCGCAGACAAACCCTGTAAGATGGTAACCAGATCCATCTGAAAAATAGCTCCAATTCAGCTTTCAAATAAACACTGCGTCCTACATAGATTTGGATTATCCCAGATTAAACACTTTCAAACTATTATGCTATGCACAATATATCAAAATGTATCACAAATATATATATATATATATATATATATATATATATATATATATATATATATATATATATATATAATACCAAATCCACTTCCAGCACACGAAAAAAAGAGAAGGCAGCGGAGGAGTTTAAGCAAGTTTATTGCTGCACAGTCTGCCCCACAGACCGGTTTCTCTTACAAAAGCGTCATCAGTGTGATGTATAACGCATACACGTCCCATTTAAATAGTCACAACATTAAAGAGACATACACACCCAAAGTGAATATAAAACAACATTAAAGAATACACATCTACCATTCTGTAATTTTTATATATTTTTTTATATATTTTTACTATTGCTACTAACTTGAATATGCACTGTATATATTGAACCACCCTTAATATCTGAAAAAATCATCCCATATAAAAAATATATATATATATCTATACTCATACAGCATCCATTCCATATATAGGGGATCTAGGTAATGTGAAATGACCCAAATGGTAATTACCTAAAGTTCATTTTACTATTCTTCAGCAGCACACAACACAATTATTTACACTGAGACACACAGTAGACCCTCCCATCCAAATATAACAATAGCTATATTGTCAATATGTTAAACAGAACAAACCACTGCAGTTTAGTATATAATGTCCAAAACAATCAACAAATAATGAGGGTGCAAACTTATATTTCACCTCGATGTATCAATTCTGGACCCAAATAGACATTGTGGCCTCGCCATCCTCACAAGGCCCAAAATCGCAAGTATATTAAGCAGAACAAAACCACTACAGTTGGTATATATTGTCCAAAGAAATCAACAGATGATAGGAATCCAAACTTGTATTTCACTTGGATATATCAGTTATGGACCCAAATAAACATTGAGACCTCATCCTCCTTGAAAGGCCCAAGAACAACCGTTCATATATCCACTTCATATATATTGCCACGAATATTCAGGATTTACTCGCACAGTCATGAACTTCCTATGCAGCTATATTTATAACAGTCACTGTATGTCACCAACCAGTCTTCTTCTTCTTTCAGCTTTTTCCCGGTTAGGGGTCACCACAGCGGATCACCTGTCTGCTCATGATTGGCAGTGGAGTTTTATGGTGTCAAGTTGCCAGCCCAGTGCCCAACCTTCCATAGAAGGCACACACACACACACTCACACCTAGGACCAATTTAGCGTGTCCAATCCACCTACAGCATGTCTTTGGGATGTGGGAGGAAACCGGAGCACCCGGAGGAAACCCACGCGGCCACAGTGAGGACATGCAGACTCTGCACAGAAGGCACCCCAGCCGAGAATCGAACCGGAGAACCTCTTGCTGTGAGGTAACAATGCTAACTGCTGCACCACCGCGGCCACCCACTGTATGTCACCAACCAGTAATGGCCCAAAAAGTGTCCAAACACAGACAAAACAAAGCAGCAGTTCTAAACATCAATGGAAGACAGTATATACTGTCAAATGTGCTATAAATGTTTGGCGCAACCACCAACCTTAAGGCATATTCACCAGCAAACAAAACATTTTGTGTCCAGCTGAACATCCAAGACCTTTCAGTTCAATATTATCATCCATGGTTGGACAATAAATGCTACAACTTCGTCCACCCAAATTGCCGATCCATCCGATTCACCTTATGATTTACGGGTATGGCAATAAACGCTAAAATGTCACCAGCTCATGTACTTCAGCCAACAACTGCTTCACACAATGGCAATAGGGGAATGATACTCCAAATAGATGGTACATCACTATCCACGCCCTAATATTCACTCCTCCATTCTTCAACACAGTCCACTTTAAAGTTTGACCCAGAGGGCAAACAGCCAAACTAGATAGCACACATTACACAATAAAAACAGCCTCAACATTAAAAAGATAAATTTCCATCAGGTGATACAGCCACAGGCCAACAAACCATGCTTACTCAGAGGCCCACAGCAAGGTAAAGCAATGACTGAATCCAAAAGCACACCCCTGCAAGTAAGGCTGGTGCAAAGGCAACAAATCCCCAATATTACGCAAAAACAAAAGCCAGCACTGTATGAGTAAGTCAAACCTGCTTTATTGTGGCAACACCATACAAAATCAGACCGGTTTCGGCACTTTGGCCTTCTTCAGTGATACAAACAGAAGCACAAATTGCTATCATTTATACCCTGACAAATTAACATTTAAAGCAACAGCAACCATTAAAATCAGCGCTATGTTTTAATACATTTTATAAATGGTCATTAAGCCCTGGAGAAAATAAACCCCCAAGCCTAATTATCCAACCTTTCTCTTTTTTGTTTAACAATGCATGCCACCCTGATTTGTTTGTCCTGTCCCCCCAGATCTTATCAATAATCATGAAATGAAACTTAGCATTACTGTGTTTGAGAGCATGTTTATATAAGGAGTTTGATGTACATTTATTCCGAATGTCACTTAGATGCTCAGACATACGAATACGCAAAGATCACGAGGTCTACCCTACATAGAAGGTAGAACATGAACATGTGGCTAGATATATCAGCCAACCTGATCCACAGTTTGCAAAAAAAACAATATCATAGACCCTACTTGTATTTTTACTAGAAAATAGTTTAGTCTTTAACATATGTCTACATAAAGAACAATGCTCACATGGAAATGATCCAGTCAATTTTTCCCCAGTCAAAGTAAGCTGTTGTTCTATACTCCGGCCCTTATTACCCCATTTATAATTTTTTTGTTAATGAGGATAGTGTGGTTGATGAAATTTTTTGGCATTTTGTCATATTCTCAATCTAAAATTGTATTTTGGTTCACAGGATAGGGGTCAAAGATCTACGGCCTTTCGTTTTCGAAAGTCAAGTTTTATGTCCCCCATGGACAATCATGTATCGATATTTCAGGAATCAGTCATTAAGGATTTACATTTTAAGAATTGTCAGTCCAGGATATTAAATCAGAACTTAACAGCTGAGGAACAACAGGCATTTAAAAATTTGAAAAATAACATAAACATTGTAATTTTACCAGCTGACAAAGGAGGGGCAGTGGTTATTATGGATACTATGTATTATGTAACGGTGGTTTGAACATGTGCTGAGGACGGATGCTGAGTATATTGGGAAAAAGATGCTAAGGATGAAGCTACCAGGTAACAGGAAAAGAGGAAGATCTAAGATAAGGTTTATGGATGTGGTGAGAGAGGACATGCAGGTGGTTGGTGTGACAGAGCAAGATGCAGAAGACAGGAATAAATGGAAACAGATGATCTGCTGTGGCGACCCCTAATGGGAACAGCCGAAAGAAGATGACAATGTATTATGCAACATAAGCACACAGGCAGTTGAAAGATGCTAGACATTATAAGTTTATGCCACTTGACCCCGCGTTTTGTTTTAAAAAAGAGATTGATTCATTTCTTGAGTTGGCATGTGAAGAGAGAGTGATTTCACCCTCTACTAAACAACGATTAGTAGTTGATGATCCCCAGAAACAAATCCTCTATTTGTTACCCAAAATCCATAAAAATTTGGATAGACCACCAGGGATGCCAATTGTGTCTGGCATTGGTTCCCTTACTGAACCCCTCTCAGCCTTCTTGACCCAACATTTACAACCTTTATTAAAGGCAGTTAGATCAAGAATTCAGGATACAACTGAATTTCTTAGAATAATATCAGACTCTCAGTTGGAGACAGATTGGCTGTTGTGCACATCAGATGTGATGGCATTATATACCAGTATTCCTCATTGCACCAGTTTAGAAGCCATTAAATATTGGTTGGAGAAAGTGGATATTTATCCAGCAGGCTTTAACACATTACTAATATGCATGGCAGAGCATGTGTTAACTAAAAATGTTCTGTATTTTCAATGGGACTGTTATTGGCAGGTTCAAGGAACAGCTATGCGGACATCTTTTGCCCTCATATATGCTGATTTGTTTATGGGTTATTTGGAGGAGTTGCTCATTTATGACAACTCACATAATATTTTTTTGCTTGAAATAGATATCTGGAGAAGATATCTTGATGACTGTTGGTTAATTTGGCATGCTGATGAAACATTTCTACTGGAGTTCATTCAATATCTGAATGAAAATAAGTGGGGAATTGAATTTACTCTTGGTATGGATTTACAACAGATACATTTTTTCGATGTAACAGTTATTAGAAATAACGACAATACATTGTCATCTAAGATATTTCGTAAATATCCACAATATAATAATTTGTTTCATGCTACTAGTCTCCATCCATGCCATGTTATTAAGAACATACTGAAGTCACAATTTTTACAGGTTAAAAGAGTTTGTTCTACAGTAGAAGGCTATGAGCATTTTGAGGATGATCTTACGCAGAGATTTCTTATAAGGGGTTATAAACGTAGTAATATTATGTCATCTAGAAATGGGTGGCAGGTCAGGATATGTCTGAAACGTTGAAGTACAGTGTGAAAATGTGTGGTGATGCAAACACCATTAGGTTTGTCACAACTTATGGGAGGAATATTAACATCATTAAAGACATCATTAATCAAAATTGGAATATTTTGTTGGCTAATGAAGAACTTTCTAGTCTTCTTACAGAAAAATGTCAATTTTCATATTGAAGGGGTGGACCTTGGGCTCTTATTTTAACCATTATTAATGGGGTAATAAGGGCTGGTGTACAGAACAACAGCTTACTTTGACTGGGTAAAAATTGATTGGATCATTTCCGTGTCGGTATTGTTCCCTATCTAGACTTATGTTAAAGACAAAAACATTTCTAGTAAAAATACAAGTAAGGTCTATGATATTGGGTTTTTTGCAAACTGTGTATCAGATTGGCTGATATATCTAGCCACATGTTCATGTTCTGCCTTCTATGTAGGGCATACCTCGCGATCTTTGCATATTCGTATGTCTGAACATCTAAGTGACATTCGGAATAAACGTACATCAAAACCTTATATAAACACACTCTCAAACACAGTATTGCTAAGTTTAATTTCATGATTATTGTTAAAATCTGGGGTGACAGGACAAACAAATCAGGGTGGGATGCAATGTTAAACAAAAAAGAGAAAGGTTGGATAATTAGGCTTGGGGGTTTATTTTCTCCAGGCCTTAATGACCATTTATAAAGTGTATTAAAACATAGCCCTGATTTTAAAGGTTGCTGTTGCTTTAAATGTTAATTTGTCAGGGTATAAATGATAGCAATTTGTGCTTCTGTTTGTATCACTGAAGAAGGCAAAATTGCCGAAACCGGTCTGATTTTGTTTGGTGTTGCCACAATAAAAAAGGTTTGACTTACTCATACAGTGCTGGCTTTTGTTTTTGCATAATATGCAGGGGGATGAAGTCCTGACTGTGACCTAGAAGACTCAAGTTCAGGTATCAGCTCAGACACTGAAACTTCCAGGAATGATGGTGGTGAGTGGCTTATGATGCTTCTCCCATCCTGGGAGGAGGTTGGGGTGATTCCCAATTGGATGGTTTGCTCCTGTGGAAGTGGACACTTGCATGAAAATATTAGCAGTAGACTAAGGGGCCATGGGTATAGTGGTCATAGCCCTTGTCTGCACATTTTTATTTATTTTATTTTTATTTATTTTGATTTATCATTTGTTGACCGGGAAAGTCCAACTAGGTTCCACAGAGCCTGTTTTCAGTGGAGGCCCAGGGAGAAATGCTCCAGATATTTAGGAGTGTGCATATACAGAGAGGTAGAGTATAGGAGGCCTCTCTGATGGTACAGATACCCATGTGTGGAGTGAGTTCAGTGCTATACAGATGCTTCCATAGCCTGTGCCAGCATGGTGTGGGCTACTAGGAAGGGAATACTGTGAAGCTGTGCACTTATGTGGGAGTTTAGGATGGTCTCCATAAGGTATCAATCTGGGAGATAAGCTAGACTACCTCTGGTGATGGAATGAGGCCCTCCTTTCCCAAGCAAACATGCAGGAAGAAAGGCACAGGCAGAAGCACCAACTACCTTCATGGCTGCCTGGATGTCAGTCCTTCCAGATGGCTGTCACCTCTGAGCTTGGTATGTGAATGAAAGGGCCTGAGACCATTTGGGGAAGGCTTGATATCTGGCAGGAATTGGAACAAAAAGACATTAAAAGATTGAACTCTCTTGGGTGAAACATGAGAAGGTTAAATACTACTAGAATAATCATAAATGAATTATCACACACTCACTACAGTATTTGTATTATCATACCATGCACTTATTTAAATATATGGTCTTTATCATTGTATACATCTACATTGTTTAACAGAAAAAATGTAGTTGTTATATTTTTATGGAAATGTATTGTTTAGCAAAAGTTTTTACTGCTCTTTCAAAGATATTGCAAGGTACATCATCCCAGCAAAGCAGGCCTTCATGCTGGGTCAGAACAATTGAGCTATTTACTCAGCATAATATACATTTATATGAATAGTGCTTCCATGAATTTTAGTAAAGTGATAACACAGTTGGGTACTTTCTGTTTCCTTAAATGAGGCACTTTCAAGATTCAAGATTCCTCTTGAAGATAGGTTCATAGGTTCATACTAGGCTATCTGCCCTAGGGCATTTATAAGCCTAGCCAGAATGTGTTTGGCTTTCGCCACCCATTTTAAATTAATTTTGCTATGCCCTTTTTTTGAGGTTAGTATACTGTGCCTCTGTCTAACAGTGACACAGAAGTCATACCCGGGGTAAACCTACGATCTCCCATCCACTCATCAAGATTCCTTTGAATTTGGGTTTTTATTTTTATCAAGAAGTATCTCTCAGTCTGCCTCTAAAGCAGCTGCATGCATTGAGATGAGATGGTGAGGTTGTGTTGATTTTATGTTGGCCACTTTTGTAAACATATTTTCTCTCTCTCCGAATGAATTTCTCTCACTCACACACACACACACACACACACATACACACACACACACACACACACACACACACACACACACACACACACACACACACACACATGCACTCCACAAATGTCTCTTTTCTTCCTGCGTTGTCAGTGTTTTTTCCATCATGCTTACACAATTACATGGACAATAAATTAATATAATGAATCACAGCTGAAAAGGAAGGAGGAAAACTTTAGAAAGCCAGGTGGAGTGATAATATCTGCCTAGATAATCTCTTTCAATTTTAATGTACTTGTCATTCATATGGCTCTTGTTTCTCAGCACCTAGCACAGACAATTTAGTCATCTAATGAATCACAGGTGGAAGACACAAATTCAGAAACACACGCCCACATATACAAGACAGAAGTCTGCTTTGAAAGAAAAGGAGCAGGTGCATAAAGTTAATGTAATGAAGTTGTTGAACGGAAGAGTGAAATTGTCAGGAAGATGAACAGATGTAATGCTTCCAATTAGGTTGTGTCTGCATTTTTAATGTTACTGCATCTTTACGAGGGTAACTGAAAAACAGACTACGATGGTTAGTAGGAATTTGGAGGTCTAACCATAACTACCATAATTTACCCATAAACGTCAAGCCCAAGTGAATAAATGCAATGCAATTATACAAATGAATTACGTTTAAAATATATTTTTAAAATAATTGAATTGCATATTCCAGAATTCCTTATAGATCCCCATTTCACCACCCAGTTTTTCGTGAACCCTTTATTAACAGACTATAGCTTCTGACAGAGCCCATATGTGCCCATGGTTTCACTTCAGAATCCTGAAATATCACAAAACTTCATAATCTGGAAGCTCAAAATCCTGAAAATTCAAAATCCTGAAAACTCAAAATCCTGAATCTCAAAAGACTGAAAACACACATGATACAAATACTGATTATAGAGAACACAAATCAGATTGCATTCCACCAAATATAACCAGGGAGGAAAGTTCCCCTGCACCCCTCACCACCTGCTACTTAAATATGTCAAGTCCAAGATTGCACTTCACTACACTATCATGAGTCATGTTGTAGTATAGCAAGTTACAAGGGAATGTTACTAAGGTTACAACAGGCAGTCATGAACACATGTGATGGTATGCTTGCCATTTTATTCTGTGGAGTGCAATTTTGGAGTTTATATATTTAATTAGCAGGGGGTGTGGGGGGCCCATACTTGGTGAAAAGTGTGATCCTTTGTCTTGTATGTGTTTCTCTGTGTCCTTGTACTGGAATATTGTCATTCTTTGTGTCCTGTATATTTTCAGTATTTTGCGATTCAGGATTTTGAGTTTTCAGGATTTTGGGTTCCGGATTATGAAGTTCAGGATTGTGATATTTCAGGATTCTGAAGTGAAACCGTGAACATATATAGCTGTGCATATACAAAATGATGCTATTGTGTGACCTAATGTGGCTCCCAGGGATTTAGTTTCATTTGTAATAAACATGGGTTCTGCTAGAACCAGTAATAGCAGGATTAAAAAGCTAAACATAGCATGCCATTGTAAATAAGGGCTTTTTTTTCAATTTGTAGTTCAGTAAACATGTTTACAGAGCTTGCTACCACTAAAATAATGGCTCCAAGCATGATATGAATATGTAGGTAACTTAAGCTTTTCTGAGCAACATTTTAAGAAATTTTATTTACAGTGATGTAGAAATCTGTGTTCCTGTTTTTTTAACAGAATTTTCTCCATTGCCATGACACTATCCAGACTAAGAAACCATCCTCACCTATAGGCAAGAGTCCGTCTTCTCTCCAAAACAAGTAGCAGCTCCTTGGAGAGGGGGTAGATGACCAGACCAGAATGGGACCTATCTGTACATAGAGAGTTTCCAATAAAGCTAGTGTGACTGGCTGGGTGATCGTAGCCACGGTATGGCTAACAATAATGAACAAAAGCTCAGACTATAGCAATTTAAAGTTAATGATGATAGCTGTGGCATAATAAAAATGCCTGCATTTTTTAAGTTTGGCCAAATGGTGCCACTTAATAATGTATATAGATATAGACAGACATATGCAAGCACTCAATTTCATTGAAATGTGATTTAATGAGCTACAGCTCAACAAAAACTTTTCATCAAATCCTGATCCAGTGACAGTTAAGAATAGGAGTGAAGGACTTGCCACCAGCTTCGGACCATCGTTAAAGTCAATTTTTTGAGATGGAGCCCAACAGTGGAGAAGTTTCCCTTATGCAGAACTCCAAGCTAATATAGCTTGTTTTCTGTTTCACTGAAAGTGAGCTAAAAGCTATGGGCCCTGTTCTACATGAAGGCCCTATATATATTGCACAGTGGTTGCATGTCATTGGCTAATGATAGTGCAACTCAGCTGTTTGGCTGCAATTACCATATCAGAGTCACAGATTGGTTTAGAGGCAATTAACTGCTAATGAGAAGCATGTTAAAATGCAAGCAACTGGCTATGGACAAACATTCTATATGAGACTTTCCTCACACAGAGCACACCTTTCTGAAACAGTACTAGTAGCACATTTCAACACAGATGTACTGCACTCCACCAGGTATGTAACTGTTTTTTGTATATAACAGGATGCAGGTGGGAGGACAGAGGTATGGGGAGTAGGGAGTACAGTAGTAAGCCTGCCTCAGACGTGTGGTAATGACATGTCATTGATACCCTTCTGTCTCACACATACAGGGGATGTACAATATATCATGGTTGCATTACTTTTTGTCATTGTGGCACATTAGTGTTATTGGGCTGTCCCAATATAGTGGTCATAATAGAACACTGCTATTTGTCTGGCACTGGTCTTATGACATATTATTGGGTGGCTGGCCTTAGGGGACACACCACAGTGGACCAGAGTGTTGGATGTATGATCATACAGCAGAATCTCTCATGGCACACAGGAAACTACCTCAGTAATGATATTATCTCGGTTGTATCCACACATGTAGTATGTTGTCATATTGTGTCACACTGTGGGGTATGACATGTGTGAACGAGCAGTGGATAGTGCTAGCCATTTTGTTCTTGCTGTATCTGTACATAGTGGACATCCATGCATTTGATCCTGTAATGCGTTTCCCTTTTGGTATGTTTCAGGACTGATGTATCGCAGAAGGCATGCCCCCTTCTCAGATGCGGAGAATGAACTTAAACTTCAAGGACTATGGCATCATCATCAGATCCTTTTATTCAGGGGGAGGCATAACAGGGAACAGTGGGCTGCATTGTGGGAAGACCTTGTCCAGGATATAAATGAGACTGGCCACCAGGACAGGACATATGACCTAAAAGGTACATTGTACTGGCCAGGTGTCTTAAAGTGACTGACATCATCAAACCTTGTAGAACAGGGCAGCATGGAATCCAGCAGCAAGTTACAGGCTCACAAATTGCATAACCATTGCAGGTGGGTAGCCTAGGAGGGCATGGCAGTTGTTTTGCAGGTGTATATACACAAGTTGTTTTCCAGGGGTGTATACACACGCACACACACACACACACACACACATACACACACACACACACACACACACACACACACACACACACACACACACACACACACACACACACACACACACAGTGGACTGCAGTGATATTAGAACCCCTACTTATCTAGGTTTATACACTATAGTTCATAGTACTTATGGCAAGTCTCACAGGTTAAGTCTGTTCTATATGTGATTGCAGGCACAGTACTTGTGCATTACACAAACTAGGTTTGTGTTGAACAGCATTGGTGGCCTGCAAAGTGATATTGGTTCATACTGTTATCTGCATTTGGTATCTTGGCAGTGAGATAAGTGATGTTATCCTAGCTATGTGTGTACAGTTACCAGTATGGCCATATGTGGCTGCTTGCAGTTAGATAGGCAACACTGTGTGCATAGACAATGTGCCCTGTCCATATATGCATTGACACCACTATACATTACACCACCAGCTCACCTGTGTCTGTCTACGTGGTGACATCCAGCAGGCATAGGGGTCTGTAGGTATTGGATTATGTACTCCAATACAACTCTGACCCAAATAAATAAAAAAAATAAAGAGAAAAGAGATGCAATTTATTACGTCTCTGTGTATAATATAAGAAGTGAGGACATGAAAACTTTGATAGAGTATTATTGGAAATATCTATTGGAAGACAGGGTTTTGGCAAATATTCTAACCAATAAACCATTCTTCTCTTATAAAAGGGGAAGAAATTTGAAAGACATGGTAGTGCATGGAAAGTTTTGTATGCCGAAAATGGATATATCGAGAGCGATTTTAAATCGCGGCACAGTATGCTGCAATAGATGCAGTATTTGTACAAACATTGTCAGCACATTTAGTAGTATAAATGAGGTTAAGTTTGAACCTAGAGATATTTATGCATGTAGAAGTAAAGGGGTAATATATGCACTAAGATGTCCATGTGAACTTTACTATATAGGAGAAACAAAGAGAGAATTTCGTATTAGATTCATGGAACATATTAGAGATGTTAAAAATATGAGGGAAGATAAAATAATTGCTTCACATTTTAAGATGTTTCATAATAGTGATGCAACTTTATTACAAGGTACTGCTTTAGAGATTGTGAGAT
The DNA here is from genome assembly GCF_019279795.1 of Protopterus annectens. NCBI lineage: Eukaryota > Metazoa > Chordata > Ceratodontiformes > Protopteridae > Protopterus > Protopterus annectens. The sequence goes on along the minus strand of NC_056726.1, from coordinate 1,596,794,450 downwards.
GTCTGGGTAATGATGAAAATGTATTAAAACAAAAATTACTGTATAAAGAAAGTATTTTTATTTTGAAGTATAAAACTATGACACCTACTGGTTTAAACAACAAATTAAATTGGAAGTGTTTGCTTTAAAATGGAAATTCAATGTGTAATTAGTGGGTGTGTGTTATTGATTGAATGTAGTATTTAAGAGTACACATTTTGGAGGTTTTATTGTTTGATATTCCTTGAAGGTGGAAACACCGAAGCGCTAGAAAATAAAGAAAATTTGTTTCACTCAGTTGCCTTTTTGTTAACTACAGTCGGTGGTCATTTGGGTCAGAGTTGTATTGGAATTTGGCAGAAGAAAAGGAGTGTTTGTGGTTTATAGACTGGATTATGTACTGTTGCATCCTTGGTTTGGATCCTCTGAGCAACATTATGGCTGTGTGATTGTGTAGTTTACTCACCATTAGTAGGGTATGTCAGACAAAGCAGACATCCACACATATATTTCTGTATATAACAGCAATGTATATATAAATGCAGCTGTGGTGTATGATATGTATATGTGATCTGTAGATATATGGGGGAAGACTATTATTTTAATATATATAGCTATATATTATATATAGATGGGAGGATGGCATAATGGTGAAGGTGTTTAACTTGTAAACACAAGGTCCAGGGTTTGATTCTCAAATGGGGTAAATGGCTAGGCTTAAAATGGCCCACAAAGGCAGTTAGCCTAGTACCAACCTATGTAACACATATTTGACACTACATAGTGATAGATATAATATGCATGTGAGAGAGATACTTGACAGATTAATATGTATATATAGGGCCAACAGAAGTGCACTCATTTTTACTAAGTGTATGGGCATGCCCAGTGCCAGTGGGACTGTCAGTACTTATAACGTGACTCTAAGCCACATCTACCTACATTCCAGTCTGGGATTTTGTATGTTACAGACATTAACATCCGCCCCTGTTTCTGCAGTACTGCACTTCACTCAAAGTGTCTACAGCATTCCCCAGCTGTCTGCTGTACTAAATATTTGACTAGGGTTGGTAATGTTACACCATCAACAAATTGACAGTCTGCATACCTCTCAACTGTCCTGATTTTCACAGAATGTCCAGAGTTTTACCTCATATGTTTGGTCTGTTCCTCACACATTTTTAGTTTTCTGGTGCTTTGTTGAATGTTGACATCAATACATTCTACTAACTACAGACAAACAATTGTGTGTCACACTTTATATCCATCGGAATATATGCACTTCTGCAACACCTTTACTTCCAGAAAGGCTTATGTGACTAATATTTAAACTCTGTCCCTATGTCTGGGCCTTTGCCACCCCCACCCCCAGTCTTTCTGGCTTTGTCCAGATTTCTTACACTAAGGGGTTGGGAGGTATGACATTTTGTGAAACATCAACATACTGCTACCTCACATGCAAAAGTGAGCAATTCCAGATTAGAACCATCAATACCATCACCCGTGCTAACTTTCCTAGTCCACTGAGTCACACAGGTCACTAGACAGACAGGGTCATTCATCACACAATCAACAGCATACATATGTACATTGTTATCCTGCATGAAGAGAGACATACAATGTGTGAGCGATATCTATGTTACAGCCCTGAGACTGCCTGGTCCATTGCTATACCATAGCTGATTTTCTGTTAAAGCAGTTATATGAGTACACCACTATGTTGGGGGTGGGGGAACAACAGCACAAAATCAGCTTGGGTAGATAGTAGTCTAAATGTCATATGTGCCCACTGTTTAACATCTCCCTTGCCTGATGTCATGAATATTCCAACCATGAGGCCTAGTGAAAATTAAGGAACACATAGTATTGGACTGGGTATCAGTTGTCCCACATGAATGTTAACTCTGACCAAATAGCACATTATATTTCCTTGCATAACAGCAGCAGATCCATACATATGATACATTATTATAGTAATCCTTACAATTAGTATATAGGTTAAAGACTTACCTTAAGAATGCAGCACTTGACAGAAGTGTAGTTCAGGCCTGACTCTGTGTGATACAAACAATACTCAGCCAATACATGGATAGGTACAGGTTGTGTGGGTTGCCTTGCATCAGTTATTTTAATATATGTATGTGATTGGGAGTAAGGTGTCAGTCCCTGGAGCCCTAGGTTGTCATTGACTGTGCTATGCATTGTCTCTTAGCCAATGCCAGGCTTACTGGGCATGCCTAAATCTGCCTACAGGGACATCATCATGGGGCTCCTCCGACGAGTCTTCCTGTGAGTGTGGCTGTGGTGACCTAGGCACTGGTGTGGGGGCTGTGTATCCCTTCCCTCTGCTGATCCTGCTGCAGCAGCTTCTGCAGAATCATATTGTGTAGCATGGCACATACTGTGAACATATGTGCACATGTGGCTGGAGAGTTCTGCAGGGCTCCACCAGATATATCAAGGCACAGAAATCATGACTTCAGAAACCCAAACACATGCTCTATGATGTTCCTAATTTGTGCGTGTGCCTCATTATGGTGTTCTTCCATGGGTGTTTGTGCATTTCTGATGGGTGTCATCATCCACGGTTCCAGTGCATAGCCAGCATCTCCCAGTGTAAATGGGCGTATGGCATGACCCCCCCTCCCTAGAAAACTTCTGGTACAGATGTGATGTATGCCAGATATGGGAGTTGTGATAGCTTCCAGGGCTGCCAGCACACACATTCATGATAATGCCCTGGGCATTGCACATGACCTGGCAGTTGATGGAGTGGTACCCCTTGTGGATTACGTAGATTCTACTCTCCTCATTGGGCGGTGCCTTGATGAATACATGAGTTTAATCAATGCACCCAGTACCTCAGGGTAGTGTGCTACATAGTAGAAGTGTTGCATATTGCTGACCCTCACCTCAGGGGTGAGGGGAAAATATATGTGGTCACTGGCATGTGGTAGCATGGCATCTAGGAACTGGTGGAGTACCCTAGATGCTGATGTCTGTAAAACCCCCATCATGTCTCCAGTTGGTCTTTGGAAGGTACCTGCGGCTATTATCCTAAGGGCTACACATACCTTTGTTTCTACTGGAATGGGTTCTCCTCTGTTGGCTCTGGACCTGAGTTGAGGGTGGCACAGCTCAGTGAGTTCTTGTACCATGTCCCTGTCCATCTTGTAGCTCTCTACAATCTCCAGTTCATGTAGCTCCTGGAAGGTTAGCATGGACCTGAACACTTTTCTCCTTTTCTGCATAGGCTTATTCTCAGCAGCAGCAGCATTGACTTCAGCATCTAAAACATACAAATGTAGCACACCTGCAGCAGCCCCTAGCATTCTTTCAGTAAGAATTCCCAAGTCTGTATGCCAGTGGTGCAGAGTATGGGGGAAAATCAGATTGTAGGGTGTATGCATACTTTATAGTGCTCTGCTATAGGTGCTGCCTGCTTGATTGCCTACCTATGATGCATTACACCTGCCTACTATATCATTGACATCATTTAATGGCCCAAGTTTAAATTAAGGATCAACACTAATTATTACATCATTGAACTTTATACTCTAAGCACTGAGGTGCACCGCCTAAACACACACCCCATAGGTAAGCACTGCTTAGCAGCCAGTACATACACCCCCAAACTTCCATGCTCAACACAGCAGCATGTTGCACGAACATGTGGAAACATGTGCCCCATAGGTAAACAAAGCTTAGACGTCAGTGCACACACCCCTCAGGCTTCCATGATAAATATAGCAGCGTGCCATGCAAATAGCATAGCTAAGCTCCAATCAGCTTAGAACTTATTGAACACACCCTCTCCTGATGTCAGCTACCTCCTCTGTGGACAGCAACATGGTTCTCTGCCTACACTGAGGGGATATGCAGCATATCTCTCAACTGTACAGATTTTCACAGAATGTCCAGACTTTTGCCTCATATTCTTGGTCTGTTCCTCATAAAATTTGTGATTTTCTGCAAATCATTGCAATGATCTGTGGACTAAAGTCACTAAATAATTATATATATTTGTGTTTCAGACTTCGTATCCTTCAGAAAAATGCACAATAAGAAAAAATTTGTAATTTTAGCTGCTTCCTAAGTTAATAGGAGCAATATTTAAAATCTATTCTCATTTATTGGCTTTTGTACCCACATTCTGTCAGGCTTTGTCCAGATATTTTGCACTTAGAGTTTGAGAGGTATGATATGCAGACACGGTTACCCTATTATGCTATTTAGTAACTGCAACTCATTTGCATAGGGATCCATGCTCACAACCTGTATACTACACACTTCCAAGCCCTTACACATTAGCAACAGCACCAATGCACCATTGTAGATGCTGCATGCAGGGTTCTGTAATACATTTCTGTCTCATCATATTAATATTTGATTTTTCACTTTTTTTTAAATAAAGCATGTTTACACACTGTGGCACACTGCATAAACATACTAAGATTATTAAAGACAATTATTTTAATATATTTACTATAACTTTTGGAACACACAAAGGATAGCTTTGCTCATATCTGTGTGTGCTATGCTGTTTCTGTCTATCTACCTATATTTTTACAGCCACTTTTGTCTGTCTACAGTCCTGTACATGGAATTTTTCCATGTACATCACAGACACAAACACGAAGTCTGCAGAGCTGCCTATCTCCTTGCTGAATTGCTTTACCTGTCTCATTCGCATGAGGTTCACCTTTTTATGAGGTGATTTGCATGCCACAGAAGTTCCTATGTTGGTGTGCTCGTGCGCACCACTCAGTAGCGCTTAATGAATTGAAAAATCTTTGTGCCTGTGTTAGCAGCGTGGTGCGATGCCTACACGGAAAAAAAAAACATGTAGGCTTTATTAGCTGAAGTACCTAATCTGGGTATTCTTTTTGGCATACTTAAGGTGTGGGGCTCATACCCCGTTTTTGACCTATTGTAGGAGCTGCAGGTAATGTAACTGAAGGGATTTTTTATATTTTGGATAGTATTTTTAATCCCTTTGTACAATGTGGAGTTTTTTGAACAAGTTGAAAGATTATAGTTTTACTGGTTAAGAGAACGTTATGTTCAACCTTGATATTGGTGTGAATTTTTGCAGAAAATTTATGTCTACATATACCAATTACAGTAACAATTTTATTAACACTGTATTTTGTTGGAATTGATGTTGGACATTTTTTTTTCATTTAATTATACATATTATCAGCAGGTGCAAAGCATACCACTCACTCATTAACTTAGTACTAGGTCAGTACTGCCTAGAATTCTTAACTCTTGTTAATGCACTTCTTACAAATTGAGTGTAATATTTTTGTGATTTAACAATAACACTGCAGTTTTGGAATTTTCTTTGAGTGACATAGGGCTGACTGTGATTTTTTTGTATGTTGAACTAACAATGGACATTGTACAATTTTTTTTTGATAGTAAAATTCATAAGTAATCTATTTTTCTAAATTTGCTCATTTTAAAAGCAGGCAACCATTGCATATTAAGATAAATATTCCTAAGGTCAAATGATTCAAACCTCAAGATTAACTACTAATTTACTTATTTATTTTATATTTGTTAACCAGGAAAGTCTGACTGGACACAGGTCCATTTTCAGCGGAGGCCTGAGGAGATAAGCTGCAAGAAAACACATAGAATACAAGTATATTACAAAAATCTTACATTGCAGAACAAGAGAGCATTAATTGCATACACCGAAAAATTTTACATAAACAATGTGGCAAAGATTAACAAATCATACAATAATCAATCATTGAGGTACAGAATATCAAAAAGAAACAGTTTTTAGTTTTCAGGAAACAAGCTGTCTGAGAATAGCTGAAGTTGAGAGATACTATCTTAAGGATTAGCCTGGTGAGTGGCATGAGCATAGCCAATTATTTTGATAATGGTTTTCAGGAGTTTTTTAAAATAAGAAGTGGAAGTGGTAAAAGTTGTCTGGTTTGGTAGATTGTTTCATTTTTTGGCAATGGTGCTGGCAAAAAGGGATTTGCCAGCATCGTTTCTGTACTTGATGACAGTTACGAGGTACTGGTTGCTGGATCTAAGGGGTCTAGTGGGTATGTGTGGTTGTATGATTTACTGAAGTGCAGGGGTTAGGTCAGGAAAGTAGTAGAGTTTGTGTGCAGTAGATAGTTGTTTGAGTAGTAGCATATGAGGCAGCTCCATCCAGTTGAGCTGCTTAAGTGATAGACAGTGATGGGACCTATAAGAGGCATAGGTAGCAAATCTGACTATCTTGTTGTAGCAAGATTCCATTTTTTTTTTGGTCAGATTGGTGGATATTGGTCAAGATGGGAGAGACATAAAGGAGGCTGGATAGAAGATGGATCCTTGCAATGGTTGCTTTGGTGATTTTAGTCATAAAGTGTTTATTAATATAGAGAAGTCCAAGTTTTTTGTTAACTTTCTTGATGGTATGTGCAATATGGATGTTGAATTTAAGATTGTTGCCTATTTCTACACCTAGCAGTTTAGTGTGTGTGGTTGGGCTGATTTGAATGTTGTCTTTGGATCTGATGGAGAAATTTTCATTTAGGGGTGGTGGTTTTCCTGGGCCAAAGAGAATGTATGTTTTTTGGAGATTGAGAAGAAGTTTGATATTGGAGACCCACGTTTCTGCTAGGGTAAAGTTGTTTTGGGTTAGGGATTGCAGTTCATATAGGGTGGGGGCGGTGCAAATAAGGGTAGTGTCATCTGTGTATTGTACTATTGATGCAGAGGGTGAGGATGAAGTGATGTGGTTAGTAAACAGAGAAAATAGCAGGGGGACAAGAATAGACCCTTGAGGGACTCCTATGGTAACTGGCAACAGGGGAGACAGTTGGTCTTTCCAGAGAACTGCTTGCTGACGGCCTGATAAGTAGCTGTTGAACCAAGATATAGAGGAGGGGCTTATGTTTAGGGAAGATTTAAGAAGAATACTGTGATTAACCATATTAAAGGCTTTTGATAAGTCTAAGAATATGGAGGATACAAACAGACTCTTGTTTCTTTGGTGGTTAACTATATTTGTGAATGATAGAAGAGCTGTGGTGGTGTTGTGGGAAGGTCTAAACCTATGTTGTGAAATGGAGAAAAGGTTATTATCTTGGATGTACTGCATTAGTTGGGTGTGGACCACTCTTTCTAATATTTTGGACAAAGGTGACAGGATTACTATCGGATGATAATTGGTCAGCTCTAAGGAGTTACCTCCTTTGTGCAGTGGAATGATATGTCAAGTTTTCCAGGAGGTGGGTACTTTACTTTCTAGTAGTGATCTATTTATGGGAATAGAAATGGGTAGGCTATGGCATCAGCTGATATCTGATGGAAGTCCGCTGGTAGACTATGAGCTGCTAGTGTGGTTGGTTTTAGTTTTTTAAGGAGTTTAGAAATTGCCTTGGTGGACACGGAGTGAAGGTTGAATTTGGGGGTGTTGGATTGAGTATTGGGGTGGGTTGGGGTCTTTGTTGGTGTGGGGCTACTAGTACTGTTTTGGCCACTGGCCAGGGTCTGGACAGTTTTATTAAAGAACTTGTTAAATTGTGTGGGAATGTCTTCAAGATTATTAGATAGCACTGGTGTTCTAGTTTAAGCCATGTTTCCATTAATATTGTGACTTCTGGTTTATATAGGGCAAGTAAAGCATGAAGATCATGAATTTTGTGGAGTATGCTTCCTACACTGATGTTTAAGCAGAGAAGAGATGGTGTAGGTCTATGGAAAAGGGCATTTAGCTGGTTTATGTTAGGGTTGATTGCTGTTGTAGGTCCTAGGTTAGGGTGTATGTCTTCACAACTAGTGAGTGCATGATATAGGTGTAAGGAGAGTTTGCTTAATTTGTGAATTATTTTGTTCAGTCTTTGAGAGGAGTGAGAGTTTATTTTGATTGTTAGTTTGTAGGGTGAATGAGCAAAGGGTTGGGTGTGGGTTAGGTTGTATTGCTCTACAGGGATGCTATTCAGTTTGATGTGATTGACTGTTGAGTCTTTCTGCCAGGGTGATGGGGTGTGGTTATGAAGTTGAGTGTGGTAAAAGTTTAGGTTGGAAAGTAGAAGTAAGTTGATGATTATTAGTGGATAGAGTAGTGTTATTAGTAGATGGGCTGGCTGTATGCAAGGCATGATATAAGGGCAGTATGTATTGCTATGGGAAATGTGTATTGTGTTTAAGAGGGGTGACAGGAAGGGGAGGAGTCCTTATGTGGGAGGAAACAGATGGTTAAGTATAAAGGAAATGATATGGGGGGGTGAGTGGTGATGGGAGTGGAAGGGAAGCGAAGTGAGCCCGAGCGCAGCAAGGGCAAATGGTGCGGAGCTACACCCAAGACAAGGGAAGTGGATTGACAGAAAAAAACATTAAATAAGAAAGCACTTTAACATTTTAAAATACTTGTAATCCTTTTAACTGAATTGCTGCAGGAGAATCCCTTTACCTATTTTACTTTAGTTTGGAGACTCTTGGGCTTTCTTGGACATGTAATGGTTAAGAACAGGATTTAAACAGTTAATTTCCTTTAATTATAAACAAATAGTACTGGATGGAAGAGTCTGAGATAAGCTAAATTAGTTGTTTAAGGTATGGTGCTCAACAGGATTTCTTAGGTGTACTAGCTTTGAAAACAAGCTATTTGGTTACAATGTTTGTATTTAAATAGCTGATTAAAACATACTTTTTTTCAAGATATTAAGGCACACTAGTCAGCTGCCATTTCTGGGAAAGGAGATCGCAGTCAGAGACTTTTCTGGGCAGAGGCACAGTCTTTAAGTATGAGACACAGTGTCTTATGGCAAAATCTAGGAGGAAGGAGCAGAAGAAAACAGGAGAGTTAGTTGGAGCTGTGATAGGAAAAAGAGAGGGCTGGAGGAATAATATCTAGAGAGAAGCCCTACTTAGTTAACCACATAAAAATATCAAGCGTTAACTCTTAGAATGCAGGGGTAATATCTAGAGAGAAGCCCTACTTAGTTAATCACATAAAAATATCAAGCGTTAACTCAGTCTGTAGATCACATTATAAGGTTGTTTACAGTTAATACGTGAAATTGTACACATATAGCATTTAGTTCTGGATTTCACACATCAAAATATGGATAAAATAGTCACTTATACCATAATATAACTTACATAGAAATTAGTTAGACAAAACTGCTTACAGAGTACAGCATGCACCAGTCTTTGCGTAATTGCATCAGAATTATGGATAAGACAGTCACATTTACCTTAATATAACTTAATAATGCTTTTATGTTTTTTTTACACAGAAATTAGCCAGACAGAACTGTTTACAGAGTTCAGCATACACCATGATTAGCATAAATGCAGTCATTTTAACAGAATGTATTTGGCAAAGCAAAAATTACCTAAAATTGTGCAGCAATTAATAACTCAGTATCTTTAAGACTCAATGTCTAGTAACAGTGTAACAGCGGGAATGCAAGTGAGAGGTAGAGTTTATCGCTATGCTATGCAGGTAGATGAGTGCATGTAGGTGAAGCATACTCAGTTTAAAACACAGTTTTCACAGGTATCATCTGTTTAATAATATTAACTTAGCTAGCAGTTCACAATCTAGGTAGTCGACAAGATATATGGAGATTCAACAGTATTTTACCTGAATACCTGTTGAGCACGCTACTTTGAACTCCTAAGGATAGAGGGAGGCCAGAATGGTAGGGGAAGGATTTCAAAATGGCACCCTAGACTAGGGGAGACTGATATGGATTAAGACAGGATGTGAGGAAATATGTGCAGGCTACACCCAAGATAAGGGAAGTGGATTAACAGGAAAAATATCAGTAAGTAAGAAAGCACTTTAAAGTTTTAAAATACTTGTAATCCTTTTAACCAAATTGCTCCAGGAGAATCCCTTTACCTATTTTACTTTAGTTTGGGGACTATTGGGCTTTCTTGGACATGGAGTGGTTAAGAACAGGATTTAAATAGTTAAATTCCTTTAATTCTAAACAAATAGTATTGAATGGGAGAGTCTGAGATAAGCTAAATTAGCTGTTCAAGGTATGGTGCTCAACAGGATTTCCAGGTGTACTAGCTTTGAAAACAAGCTATTTGGTTACAATGTTTGTATTTAAATAGCTGATTAAAACATACTTTTTTTCAAGATATTAAGGCACACTAGTCAGCTGCCATTTCTGGGAAAGGAGATCGCAGTCAGAGACTTTTCTGGGCAGAAGCACAGTCTTTAAGTATGAGACACAGTGTCTTATGGCAAAATCTAGGAGGAAGGAGCAGAAGAAAACAGGAGAGTTAGTTGGAGCTGTGATAGGAAAAAGAGAGGGCTGGAGGAATAATATCTAGAGAGAAGCCCTACTTAGTTAACCACATAAAAATATCAAGCGTTAACTCTTAGAATGCAGGGGTAATATCCAGAGAGAAGCCCTACTTAGTTAACCACATAAAAATATCAAGCGTTAACTCTTAGAATGCAGGGGTAATATCTAGAGAGAAGCCCTACTTAGTTAACCACATAAAAATATCAAGCGTTAACTCTTAGAATGCAGGGGTAATATCTAGAGAGAAGCCCTACTTAGTTAACCACATAAAAATATCAAGCGTTAATTCAGTCTGTAGATCACATTATAAGGTTGTTTACAGTTAATACGTGAAATTGTACACATATAGCATTTAGTTCTGGATTTCACACATCAAAATATGGATAAAATAGTCACTTATACCATAATATAACTTACATAGAAATTAGTTAGACAAAACTGCTTACAGAGTACAGCATGCACCAGTCTTAGCGTAATTGCATCAGAATTATGGATAAGACAGTCACATTTACCTTAATATAACTTAATAATGCTTTTATGTTTTTTTTACACAGAAATTAGCCAGACAGAACTGTTTACAGAGTTCAGCATACACCATGATTAGCATAAATGCAGTCATTTTAACAGAATGTATTTGGCAAAGCAAAAATTACCTAAAATTGTGCAGCAATTAATAACTCAGTATCTTTAAGACTCAATGTCTAGTAACAGTGTAACAGCGGGAATGCAAGTGAGAGGTAGAGTTTATCGCTATGCTATGCAGGTAGATGAGTGCATGTAGGTGAAGCATACTCAGTTTAAAACACAGTTTTCACATGTATCATCTGTTTAATAATATTAACTTAGCTAGCAGTTCACAATCTAGGTAGTCGACAAGATATATGGAGATTCAACAGTATTTTACCTGAATACCTGTTGAGCACGCTACTTTGAACTCCTAAGGATAGAGGGAGGCCAGAATGGTAGGGGAAGGATTTGAAAATGGCACCCTAGACTAGGGGAGACTGATATGGATTAAGACAGGATGTGAGGAAATATGTGCAGGCTACACCCAAGACAAGGGAAGTGGATTAACAGGAAAAAAATCAGTAAGTAAGAAAGCACTTTAAAGTTTTAAAATACTTGTAATCCTTTTAACCAAATTGCTCCAGGAGAATCCCTTTACCTATTTTACTTTAGTTTGGAGACTGTTGGGCTTTCTTGGACATGGAGTGGTTAAGAACAGGATTTAAATAGTTAAATTCCTTTAATTCTAAACAAATAGTATTGAATGGGAGAGTCTGAGATAAGCTAAATTAGCTGTTCAAGGTATGGTGCTCAACAGGATTTCCAGGTGTACTAGCTTTGAAAACAAGCTATTTGGTTACAATGTTTGTATTTAAATAGCTTATTAAAACATACTTTGTTTCAGGATATTAAGGCACACTAGTTAGCTGCCATTTCTAGGAGAGGAGAGCGCAGTCAGAGACTTTCCTGGGCAGAGGCACAGTGTTTAAGTATGAGACCCCTGTGTCTTATGGCAAAATTTTGTTTCAGGATATTAAGGCACACTAGTCAGCTGCCGTTAGCAGCAACTAATGATAGTATATTTCTCATTGAAATTAAGTTTGTTATAAATATGTTCCTAAATAGGGGCTATAATTTGGCCAATTTGATTTCTACAGCCAATGCTGTTATAGAGGAAAAGCGCAGATCTAATTTTCACCCATTTTAGTGTTAGGTTTTATAAACAAGATTGTAATAATAGAGCTGATAAGCATTCATTCAGTTTAGACATGTCATTAGATGATAGAATTATGAAGGATATCATCTTAAAAATGGAATATGTTAAAAGGCAATGTTGAATTATTTTTCATGGCTACTGATCTTAGAAAGTTTACTTAAAAGAAAGGTATTACACTTAAACAAATGTTACAAAGTGATACTACCAAGGTTGCTTTACCATTAACAAATAAAGATTGTATCTGTTTTATTTTCTGAAAAAAAAAAATATATATGCTTGTTTTCCCACCTTTCTGAGCTAGTATAGTCCAATTTTCAGGTTAGTGCTGAATTCAGGGCTATGCTACAAGTTTCTGTTTTTGCCTATACCTCACTTAGCTAGAAGGAAGTTTCTCTGTTCACCTGTGAGAGAGGGGAGCTTTGAGCAGCCTATATGTCCCTGGAGGAGTGGTTTCAGCCCAGAAATTAGTAGTTTATTGGCCATTTTGGGCTTTTAACTTTTTGATATGTTAATGACGAATATGTTTTCAGAGGAACTTTTTAAATATTTTAGAATGGACCATCCTATTATTTCTATTATATATGGATTGCCAAAAATTCATAAAAATTTAACATGCTCCCCTATGAGACCCATAGTCTCTAGTAAAGGTTGGGCCACGGAACCATTGTCAATTTTTATAGAGAAGAACTTGCACACTGTCTTAGATACCTGTGACTCAATTTTGAAAGACACTAAGACCTTTTTACAGAAGTTGTTTACACAGACAAAGGGGTTGCATCAGAACTTCCTTTTAGTTACACTTGCTGTTAATTGGCCATTTTGGGCTAATTTCTATCTCTTTCATTTCCCTGCTATAAAACCCGCATTTGCAAGGTTTTTGTGCTTGTGTATACAACTCAGCAAGCTCCTGCCTTGTTCCCTGCTGAGTTCTACAGCAGCAGAGAGACAAATGAGAGGCTTTAGAGTGATTAAGTAACATTTTTCTGCATTTTCTTGCTGCCTTTAGCTAATTCTGCCTACAATGCTGCTTTTTAGAGTTTCTGTGATTTAAAAAGCTTGTTTCAGCTACATATTGTACTTATTTTACTGCCTGCACTTTAACAAAGTCGTTTTTGTGTTTGAATTACCTGTTTAACTGTTGTAGGCTACACACTCAAGTGTGATAGCCATTTCTGTGCATTTAAAGTGTTTTCTTATTGTATCTGCTTTATTTTCTGAAAAAAAAACAAAAAAAAATACTTGTTTTCCCACCTTTCTAAGCTAGTATAGTCCAGTTTTCAGGATACTGCTGAACTTAGGGCTGTTACAAGTTTCTCTGTTTGCCCACACCTTACTTGGATAGAAGGAAGTTTCTCTGTTCACCTGTGAGAGAGGGGAGCTTTGAGCAGCATATCTGTCCCTGCAGGAGTAGTTTCAGCCCAGAAATTAGTAGTTTATTGGCCATTTTGGGCTAATTTTTATCTCTTTCATTTCCCTGCTATAAAAAATGCATTTGTAAGGTTTTTGTGCTTGTATATACAGCTCAGCAAGCTCCTGCCTGGTGCCCTGCAGAGTTCTACAGCAGCAGAGAGACAAACAAGAGACTTTGGAGTGATTAAGTATCATTCTTCTGCATTTTCTTGCTGCCTTTAGCTAATTCTGCCTAAAACACTGATTTGTTAGAGTTTATGTGATTTAAAAAGCTTGTTTCAGCTACATATTGTACTTATTTTACTGCCTGAACTTTAACAAAGTTGTTTTTGTGTTTGAATTACCTGTTTAACTGTTGTAGGCTACACACTCAAGTGTGACAGCCATTTCTGTGCATTTAAGGTGTTTTTTTTATTGTATCTGCTTTATTTTCTGAAAAAAAATAATTGTTTTCCCACCTTTCTAAGCTAGTATAGCCCAGTTTTCAGGTTAGTGCTGAATCCAGGGCTGTGTTACAAGTTTCTGTGTTTGCCTATTTCTTATTTGGATAGAAGGAAGTTTCTCTGTTCACCTGTGAGAGAGGGAGCTTTGAGCAGCCTATCTGTCCCTGGAGGAGTGGTTTCATCCCAGAAATTATTAGTTTATTGGCCATTTTGGGCTAATTTCTATCTCTTTCATTTCCCTGCTATAAAACCCACATTTGCAAGGTTTTTGTCCTTGTATACAGCTCAGCAAGCTCATGCCTGGTGCCCTGCAGAGTTCTACAGCAGCAGAGAGACAAAAGAGAGACTTTGGAGTGATTAAGTATCATTTTTCTGCATGTTCTTGCTGCCTTTAGCTAATTCCACCTACAATGCCGATTTTCTAGAGTTTCTGTGATTTAAAAAGCTTGTTTCAGCTACATATTGTACTTATTTTACTGTGCACTTTAACAAAGTCATTTTTGTGTTTAAATTACCTGTTTAACTGTTGTAGGCTACACACTCAAGTGTGATAGCCATTTATGTGCATTTTAAGTGTTTTTTTTTTGTATCTGCTTTATTTTCTGAAAAAAAAACAAAAAACAAAAAAAATACTTGTTTTCTCACCTTTCTAAGATAGTATAGTCCAGTTTTCAGGACAGTGCTGAATTCAGGGCTGTGTTACAAGTTTCTGTGTTTGCCCATACCTTACTTGGATAGAAGGAAGTTTCTCTGTTCACCTGTGAGAGAGGGGATCTTTGAGCAGCCTATTTGTCCCTGCAGGAGTAGTTTCAGCCCAGAAATTAGTAGTTTATTGGCCATTTTTGGGCTAATTTCTATCTCTTTCATTTCCCTGCTATAAAAAACGCATTAATGCGGTTTTGCATGCCGGGCAGTGCTGGTTAGCTAGGCTGTAACTATTCCTGGCTCCACAAAGTGTACTCTTCAATTTTTCCCTTGGAACTAGACAAACATTCAACTTAAACACTCAAACCATTCACTTCTCAGCCTGGCACTTGCTCAAAACTCATAGCAAGCACTAATAAACCTTAGCACTAGACCCCCCTACAATGTAGAGAGGGACAAGGCTCTCTATTCAACCTTACCAGCCAATCAGTAAAACAGCTCACTGTACCTATCCAGGCATGTCCAAAGGGCAGTTTCAGGTGTACTCTCTGGTCCAACTGGTGAATCTGGACATTTTGAGGCAATGTTACAACTGCGTCATGTACACAGACAACCCTCTCCTCCTACCACCAAACACTAATACATTCGGGAGATGCAATTATACAGCCAAACTGGAGGCTAAGCTCTCTCAACCCAAGACTGGACCAGACAGTCAAGAGGAGAAGGTAATTACTTGCATCACACCACTAGTCTCACATAGGCCTATGAAACCAGCACTGGCAAAAAACACACATAAATACATACAAACATACTCAGAGGCTCTAAATAAAAATCTGCAAAAGCAACAGAGACCTCCAAAGCAGACATCCAAGCAACCTCCACCCTCCAACACAAACCATGTAACACATACTTCACAAAACCAGTGTGTCATGCAATCACAGTCCTTAAGGAAAAATAACATACCCAACACACTAGTAATAAGTGACTCTATAGTCAGGCACACTGACGTCCCACTCACTAGGCTGAACAAGGAGAAGGTTACTGTTAGCTGCCTGTCAGGTGCCAAGATCTGCCACATAACACAAGCACTCAGGTCACTCCAGAACAAGTACAAATACGACTCTGTCATTGTCCATGTTGGTGTGAATGACCTGAGCCGTACCTCCCTGGACTACATGAAAAGAGACATGGAAGAGCGCTCTGATCACATAGCCCAGGCCAGTATGACCCTGACCCTGAGTAGCATCCTGCCCTCACCAAGAATGATACCATGGTATTAGGGTTGGGGCGGTGGCCTAATGGTTAAGGTGTTTGCCTTACAAACACAAGGTGTGGGGTTTAAGTCTCACAAGGGATAATTGGCTAGGTTTAAAATGGCTCACAAGGGCAGTTAACCTAGTACTAATCTATGAACCTATGAACCTAATCTATGAACCTATGAACCTAAAGAAAAAATTATCAATTTCAACAATTGGCTAAGCTTCTGGTGTCATTCAAAGGGGATCCAGTGTCTGTTCTCCTGGGATGACATGCTCGACAACTGCAATTCAAATTGTAGCTTTCTACAGATCACCCACCATGTCCCAGGACCCCCATTCCACATTTCTGGAAACAGTGGGAAACATAAAGGTCCTACCAAATATCCTGATACTGGGTGATTTCAATTACTCAAACATTAACTGGGAGAACTACTCAAGTACTAACTCCCTTGCCCAACATTTCCTAGAATTTATAAACTCAAATGCCATGGATCAACTGGTCAATCCCCCACCAGAGGTGAAAACATATTGGACCTGGTCATTACCAACATGGGAGACTGGTGTTCCACACCAGAGGTCAATCCCTTGCTGGTTAGATCTGACGATAAACTAATCACTCTGGATATCCACATTCCGCCCCACCCCTGGTCAAAGAAACCACTGTGAAAAACTTTTCAAAAGCAAACTTCACGTTACTTAAGACCACGGTGGAAAGTTTCAAATCTCCCATGCTAAAGGATAACACTGCCTAAGCTGCAAAATCCTTTACTAATGCACTCTACGAGCCCCTACAAGAATGCATGGATCGTCCCAAGTAAAACCAAGACTCACTCCTCCAAGAAAAGGAAACCAGTCTGGTGGACCCCTGCCATAAACAAGCTATACAATAGAAGGAGGAAACTAGTACAGAAAAGAAGGGAAGATATCCCTGATCAGTATCAGCAAGAAACTATGAACCCACTGAAAATCATCCAAGGCCAGCTTCGAAAGAAAAATTGCCAAAGACTCCAAAGATAACCACAAGGCATTCTTTAGCTATGTCAAGAATCTAAGTGGCAATTCTCAGATATGCTCGGAGTTAGTGCAGAATGGCACAAAATACAATGAACCAACCGATATCGCCAACATCCTGGCAGACAGGTTCAGTGCAAATTTCACCCCCCCCCCCCAAAAGGGCCCATAACCATACCAGAAGAATGTAGTGCCCCTGAAATCACAGACACTCAGGTTAAAACAGCCCTCTCCAAAGCCAGAAACACAGCATTAATGGGACCGTATGGTGTCCCAGGCTGTGTCCTACACAAGCTCAAAGATGAACTAACCCCTTTCTTAAACACACTGTTCAAACTCAGCCTCTCCACAGGCTACATGCCCATAGAGTGGCGGACAGCAATGGTTATTCTGCTCCACAAAGGTGGAGCCACAACAGACCCCAGGAACTATCACCCTATAAGCCTGACTAGCTTGGTCTACAAGGCTATGGAGCGCATCATCATGGATCTCATTAACAGAGACATTGGGAACCTACAAATACTGGACCCTACCCAGTTCGGCTTTGTTAAGGGCAGATCATGCCTCCTAAACCTGGTGGACTTCATTGAGACATTTACCAAGGCTATAGATGAGGAAAAGGTGGTGCACACAGCCTACCTAGATCTTGCAAAGGCCATTCCCCATTCTGGTATTATAGACAAGCTCACCAACCTGAACATAAACCCCTACATCACAAGATGGGTTGCCAACTGGCTAATGGACAGAACCCACATGGTAAGAGTTGCAGGAGCTAGCTCTGACTCTAAACCAGTTACAAGTAGCACTCCCCAGGGCTCAGTCCTAGGACCCCTCCTGTTCGGCATATACTTCTCAGAGGTACAGGCAAGCACAGGAGGACTATGGCTGACCAAGTTCGCAGATGACTGCAAACTAGGGGCTATAATTGACTATCCAGCTGACACAGACATCCACTGAGACAGATGCCTGGTGTCAAAACCATGACCTCAAGCTAAATGCCAAAAACTGTATAGCCATCCCCTTTGGAAAAAACAAAGTACCCACAAACAACCACATAGGTGGTAGCCCCCTAAATACGGAAGATGTAATAAGGGATTTTGGGACCCAAGTAGATAGTAATCTCTCCTTTGATAATCACATTGCCAAAGTGGTTAGAAAATCCTTCTATGTGGCCCACCTAATCACAAAAGGGTTTGCCTCCAGATCAAAAGAAGTCATTGTGCCCCTCTATGCATCACTCATCAGACCCATCATAGAGTACAATGCCCCATTTGGGATGTACCTTACAAGACACCTGCAACAGCTGGAAAGACCATAGAAGTACTTCACCAAAAGGATCACTGGCCTCAAACAAATGCTTATGCAACTCGACTGAAGAAACTCCAGCTGTACTCGGTTGCATAGCGCCTACTCAGAGGTGATCTCTGCCTGACATACAAGGCCATGTCCAACCCAGAATTGATGGACATGCTTCACCTAAAGAAAACCATATCCCCTCGAGCCACATGCTCTAGGGATCTAAACCTCACCACAACAATAAATAGGATGTGCTGGAAGGATAGATTCCTGTCCCAGACACTTCCCATGCTCTGGAACAAGATTCCAATCTACATTAGGCAGAGTTCCACACTAACACTCTTCAAGAGAAACTTTGACGAGTGGATGAGAAACAGAAAGTTTACCCCGGGGATCACTTCAGTGGCTCTGCTGGACAGAGGCACAGGGAACTAATCTAAGGGGGTGGCGAAAGCCAACACATTCCGGCTAGGCTTATAAATGCCTTTGGGCAGATAGCCTAGTACTTACCTATGAACCTATAAGATAAAGGGAATTTTGTTTGTGGGCAATGTAACTGGTGTAGATATAGTCATGAGGGATAATATATATTTTTATACATTTAAACAGAACAGTTTATTGTAGAGCATATTATAATTTTAACCCTGTAGGAGTGATTCATACATCAGTATCTTATGGATGTAACTGTTTTTTATGTAGGTATGACTACTTAAAATGGGTCTATATTGCAACATCAATGTGTTAAAACTTCGAATGTTATAACATCAAACCTAAAGCCACGAAAGCTGAAAATCTCGAAGACTGAGAACAGCGATTATTTTCCCCGGGAAAAAAAATCGCTGTTCCAGTACAAAATGCGAAACACATGAACACTACAAACCATTTCTAATGTGGGAGGCTTCACCCCCCACGCCTATCACAGCCCCCCCCTACTTAAATATACCAACTCCGAGATCGCACCACAGTGGAAAAAATAGCGAAGCCGCGGAAATGGCCCACCAAATTCTTTCACTGGGAAAGAATTCAATGTTCCACAGCTTCGATATTTTCGGTCTTCGAACTTTCAAGTTTGAGGTTTTGGTGTTCGAACTTTTCAGCGTTCAAACTTTTGATATAAACCCCTTAAAATAGCCTAAGAGAACATGTTAATGCTATAAACTACAAGGATCAAGTAAATGCTTTAGCTAGATATGCTTCTAACTGTGAGAGTGGTAAGCACAGATTTACTTTTTCTGTAATAGATCATGAAAGTGTGATTATTGTGCAAGTACTTTTAAAAACAGGTTAGAGATAAGGAAGGCTAGATGGCAAAAAGGTTTGCAGGCAACTTTCTTGGAATCAATGATTTTGTCAATTTAAAATCTTTTTACAAGGTAAGCAGTTAAATAATAAAAAGTTTTTTATATTTTAAATGATGTGTTGTTCTTTGTAATATTTTTTCTAAATAGCTTATCATTATGATACAATAGTCATGTGGTGTTTTATTTTGTTATTTATTGAAGTGTAAATTTAAATACTTTAAATATGTTATTCTGATGAAGTCTAAGCTATTTACTTCATGAAAGTGCTAAATTAAAAAATCTCGTGTTGAGTTTGAGAGTGGTGCTCTTTTTTCTTATTATATACAACCTTAGCTAATGTAGTAATACTAGTTACAATGGCAATATTTAGTATGTTAAACAAAGTAAGAGACTATGGTCTATTAACTATGTTAAAATAATAATACTGTGTGTGTGTGTGTGTGTGTGTGTGTGTGTATATATATATATATATATATATATATATATATATATATATATATATATATATATATATATATATATATATATATATATATATATATATATATATATATATATATATATATATATATATATATATATTTATATATATACACACACACACACACACACACACACACACACACACACACACACACACACATACATATATGTATATATATATATATATATATATATATATATATGTGTGTGTGTATATATAAAAACAAGACCAAATAAGACTAGGAAGAAATAAACTTATACTACTGAAAACTTCCGAATTGTTAAAAACAAAACAAAAAAAATGAATAGACGCTGAGCCAGAATTGTTATTTGCTGAGCGCTTTCGTTCACTTTATTGATAACAATCGAACTTCATCAGAGCAAGATGTAATGTTTTTGCAGTACTGTGCAAGCTTTAAATAGTGTAACTGGTATAAAAAAATGCTTCACTATGATTGGTGGATAGACTACGCTAATGCAGGAGTATTTGGACTAATGAGAGACACTGCTGTAAAACAAAAGGTTTTATCTGCTAACATCCTGCCCCTTGGGGGCGTGCCGTAACTTTTTAATTGTACCACTTTAATGTGCATTTAATGTTGAGATTCTCATTGAGCCCTGGTGGGGTATCTTCTTCAAGGAGGAGTTGCCACCTTAATTCCTTCAGCTCCAGTAGTGTGTTGCACTCTCCAAAAAACTGCTGAACCTGTTCTAACATTAGAAATTTAAAACGGGTGAAACCGTTGCAGCTCCTGGTATGCCTGCTTAATGCATTGTAAATGTCATTATGCCTGATGGCTGCAAGGTGTTCCTTCACCCTGTCTGAGAGCTTTCTAATCGTTTTTCCAATGTAGAAGGAAAAACATTTGTCGCAGTAGGCTGAGTAGACTAGAAAAGTTGAGTGGCAGTCGTGCTGGGCTTTGAACCGCACTATGATGTTGCAGTGTTGTAAAGTGTAGGATGTGCCTGAGTGTATGAATGGACAGACTACACAATGCTTTCAAGGGCCCATACCTTTGGGGTTTGGTGGGTTAGCATGCTCATGGGGGTCTGCCATTCCTGAGTATGGGGGTGTCTTTCCTTTCAAAGGTTTGTTTGAGCGTTCTAGTCTTCTTGTAGGAGAAGACAGGCTCATTACCCACTATCTGGTGGGTGTTGTGGTCCACTCTTATGATGTTCCAGTTTCTGCCGATGATATCCCTAATGGGTTACATATCTCGGCTGATGGGGAAACTACAGTTTCTCTCTTGCATTCAGTAGTTCTGGTGGTCGCCCGGGGGGGTGAAACCATGAGAACGGATGGGTGGGTGTCTGATCTATGGGAGGCCACTTTTTGAAAGGAGTTGGCTTTCCTTGAGGAAGGTATCATCGTCAGAGATGATCCTGGAGAGGCGGATGTACTGCCCTTTGAGCACATTCTTCTTCATAAAGAAGGGGTGCTGACTATTGAAATCCAGGAAGTTGTTCCTGTAAGTGTTCTTCCGGTACACATTGGAGGTAAGGCTGCTAGTGCTGGGGTCACTGGTTAACTGAGTATCAAGGAAGGAGATGTGGGTCCCTCGTCCTGAGACTACAAAGTCTAGGTATGGGATGCTGTTTGTGAGTGACATGAGGAAGGTGTCCAGCTTGGTGTTATCACTCTCCCACACAAAATAAATATCATCAATAAAACAACTATATAAGTGGGCTTTCTGGAAGCCTTGTATGTGGGTCTAAGTCTCCTTCTCCTATATCCTGAGGACTAGGTTGGCAAAAGAGGGAGCCATTTTGGACCCCATCACCACCCCCTTGGTCTGTAGGTAGATGGCTCCGTTGAAGCAGAAAAAGTAGCTTTTTAGAACCGCTGTGGTTAAAGCTATAAGCATTTCAGTTTTAAAAACACTAAATTTAGCATGGTTGTTGAGAAACAGTTCTAACACTTCCAAACCTTCCCTGTGGGGGATGTTGGAGTACAATGCTACTACATCTAGTGCTACTAACATGCATTTTGAGAAATCAATATTACTCTCGTGCAAAATGTTTAAAAAGTCCCTTGAGTCCTTGATATAAAAATCTGTCGCCCGAACTAGCGGGTTGAAAATGAAGTCCAGATATTCCGAGACTGTCTCTGTCTTGGTTTTATGGTTAGAGATGAGCCTGAATGGGGGGTCGGCGGGGTCCTTGTGTACTTTGAGGATGCTGAATGCTCTTCCTAGGCTGGGGTTATGCACCGACAGAAAAAATTCCTCTAGGGTGATATGCTGCTTGCATTCCAGTGTTTTGAGCAGCTTATCAATGGTAGTGAAGCTTTTGTTCATGTCGTTCAAGGTCACAGCCTTTCAAGAGTCCTGGTTAAGCAGCAAATTGTTAAGTTTTTGTACATAGGTTTCCCGCTCCATAAGTACAAGGACCATTCCCTTATCTGCTTTCATGATACGCAGATTGTGATCCTGGCTTAAGTCCCACATGGCATCCAGTTCTGCTGATACCATTTGTGGGAGTTGGGCTCATTAAGAAGCCCTCTGAGATCTTGATCACACACATTTTGGAAGGTTGAGAGCATGTTGTTGAGGGGTGGGGTTAATACACTCTTTTTTTCTGGAAGTTGTGAGTGTATCAGGGTCATCAGAGGATTCTGAGTCTGTGTCCTCCGTGTTACTCAGAAGCACCTTCAGATTCAGTTTTCTGAGATAAAGCCTGAGATCCAGTAGAATGTTGATGATCCATGCTCTTTGTGATGGTAAAAAGGAGAAGCCCTTGTTTAATAAACTCACGTGGGCCTCTGAGAGATTTCTGTCAGTTAAATTGAAAAGGGTGCTGGTGAGTTGTAATGCCTGCTCCCCTAGTACCTCCTCGTGGAGCTCCTTGTGTTCATGGGTCTGCCGACATGTGTCCACCAGCTCGACCCTCTCCCTCTGCCAGTGGTTCTTGGTCCTCCCCACCCTCTCCTGTTATTCCATTAAATTGTCCCTGTGAAGAGGGCTGGACGGCCTGGTCCTTGTTGCCATAAAAAAGGCTGCTAGGGTTGCTCTCTGTTGAGCTTGGTAGCCCCATTGGCTGGGGTTCCTGCTGTGGGGGCAGGTATGGGAGGAGGAGAGCTGATGATAAGCTCCGCTTGTTGCATGGGAACAGCTGTAACCCACGGAGGAGGTGGAGGGGGTCCTGTGGATGCGTGGGTTGGCTCATGTAGCCATTGGTTGTTCCCGGATGCCTTTCATCAGGGAGTCTGTATGCATGGTTATCCCAGTATTGTTATAGATCATGGTTGAGCTTTTTCTTGAGACCTACTTGGAGTGGGGAAATAAAGCACTGGTTTCATAGAGATAGTGGTGCAGGACTTGGCTTGGACACTCAGCTGAGGACTTAACTCTGCAGCTGTGCCAGTGGGGAAGCTTTACTTGGGATCTTGGGAGAGACAGAGGGAGAAACCCAGACCTTAGGATGAATGCGTTGCCTTTGTGTGCTTAAGGAAATTTGTGCTTGATGCAGAGAGCTGCATCTAGAAATAGTGGGTGTATACATTTTTGTTCCAAGTGAATGTCCCTCTCCAATGTCAGTAGTGAGGATTGAGGCTCCTTGGTTACTGGCCCAGAGTGGGGATGTCACATATGTTTTGGCATAATTTTATTATATCAGGAAGAAATTAAAGAGGTCTTGAATCATTGATAGAGAAACTTAACCTAGCAGGTACCAGCCAATAACAGTAATTATAAAATGTAATACTTTTGTGGACAAACAAGAATTAATAAAAACAACATGGTCAAAATGAGGCATTATTTATAAAGGGGCAGTAATTCCTTTTGACAAGGATTACTCATATGTGCTTATTCAGCATAGAAATAATTTTGCACCAATTATTAAATGACTAAAACAGAAAAACAATTTTTTTCTCAGAATGGAAGTAAAGTTCCAACTGCAGGGAACAGCAAGAAGACAATTAGGATCATCTTCTTTTGAGCTTGTCAGAAGGAATAAATCACAAACTGGGAGATTAGTCTGGGAAAATCTGGAGAATAATCAGCTGAAGTCTGACTTTTTTTCTGATGATTACAGGTTATGGCTGTTCAGCTAAGCTCCATACTCTGCCATATCTAAGTGATTCCTTTTAAAGGGTCTGATACTGAAAAGTACTGAGGTGTAACAGGCACAACAGACACACTGGTTAATATTTAAGTTGTTTGTCTGGAAGTCTATTTTTTATAGTTTGTAGTATATATGGCAAATGTATTTGTTATTACATAACTTTTCACAACTTTAAAACAAATGAGGGCTTCTTAACATGTACAGAAGGAATATAATTATAAAGACTGCCTTGAAATGACAACACTTAATTCTTTGTTAATATGTTGCTTTCAGCTCATATCTCCTTTTCTAAACATTATGGCTTAACTTATGAAAGATTAAAATACTCAGTGTAATGTAGTAAAACTAAAGTGGTATTTTGAGCAGCTGTATTATTTTTATCTACCTTTCTTAATTGGTTTCACCTGTATTACACTATGATTTAATTTAATTTAATTATTATGAGTCCATAATGTACTTCAAAAATGTTGAGTTAATAATTAAAGTAAATATTTAATTAGTCATCTGAAACTAATTGTTTCTTATCTGACCTCTTAAAATATGACACCTGTACACTTATAAGTGGATCATTATATTGGTGATTAAAATGTTAGCCACATAATTTTACAATACACTATACTGGCGATTTAAACATGGTAACCACCATTTTACAATATTTATTTCAGTTGTTGTGTCTTTCAGCTTTTCCCGGTTAGGGGTCGCCACAGCGGAACTCCGGTCCGCTAATGATTGGCAGTAGATTTTTACGTGCCGAGTTGCCAGCCCTGATGCACAGCCTTCAATTAAGGTACACCCATTCATGCATGCCTCCACACAGAAGACCCTCTAGCTGAGAATTGAACAGGACAACATCTTACTGTGAGGCGAGAACGCTACCTCACAGTAAAACGTTGCCCTGTTCGATTCTTAGCAATAACGTTAATTGAGCTGGTGAATATTATATACATTTTTATTTGGATAAGCTACAGGTGGGTGAAGATTTCATTTTTGAGCACCATCCCAAAATTGAACCACCCTCCCCCAAGGATCAGACCTCCTCCATAGGAAATCCCTTTCAACAAGTTGTGCTGGCAGTGATGCATTTTTTGTGGGAATTTCCCCTTTCTTTGAGTTGCTGTGACCATGAACTTGGTATATACATGTTTGGTTGATGAGGGCTTACCCTCACATCAGAGGGCACTGCGGGCATGCGCCCTGTACAAACATTTAAAAGTGTTATTGGCTGTTTTTGTTTTCAGGGAATGTAGTTAGGTGATTTTGATTCCTGTGGATTTAACTTTGTCCACTCAAAGTGGAAGCTTCTTCTTAGTCTTCAATTCTTGGTAAGTAGATTAAGCAAATTTTTTAAAATATTTTTTTCCTTGATATGTGTAACTTTTACTCACAGGTTTCAAAAATGCTAACTTAACTTACATGCACAAAAAGTTCTAACAGCTTATATTATGGTAGATTTAGTACTTTAATAGATAGTGAATTTAGCAAGACCACAATTATAATTCCAAGTTGGAGATGCACTATTTTATTATATTTTTTGCTTATAGTCTTTTGCACCTTTTTCCTTCATTCCCCTTCCTTTCTTATCCTAAACATTTGGGTTTAATAAAAAAAAATCAAAGTATTAGTAAGTAAATATATCGCTAGGTTAAAATGAGAAGTTAAAAACTGTGATAATCTCTATGCTTGAAAAGCATAGCATTGTCAGTGGTGTAACAGGTAGCACAACTGGTTTTGGTGCAGAAGGTTAAGGTTTACATTCCTACTCCAGGTAGCTGGATTGCTGACACTGCAGTGCAGCCTAGGGTGTTCTGTCATTTGGCTGAGATATCCCATCTGCTTGAGTTGCTGGTAGATCATACATATAAATGCCACTGTGAGTCTCCCCTGAAAAGAAGTCACTAGCCTCAACCAAGTCAACAATAAATAAATGAATAAAAATCTGCAGCCAGATAGATGCACTTAAGACATGGCAAACCAATCAGAAATTGACTAGCCAGTGTGTTTTAAGTGACTGTTTCAGTGGCTCTGACAGAAAGAGATAATTCAGATTTAAGTTTCTAACTGCAAATACTGCCCAGAAACAAGAAACCATTGAATAAATTATTCCTAGCATTTAGTTTATTAGTTGAAGACTGGCCAGGACTTTCTTTAGAGCTAGTAAAATAACATTTCACAATATATAAAAGCAAATAGCTTTCTGTGCTGGAGAGGAAAACAGAGCTTAAACAGAAAGAGAAAGGCATTAACTTTAGAATAACCACATCACAATGAATAAAGCTGATGTGAATTGTCATAGAACTGGAGTATTAGCTTTTAGTTAGAAGGGTTGAGTTTCTTCTCTTGTTTTCAAATTGTGTATAGTTTAGTGTGATTTATATATGTTGGAAAATAAAGAGGGCATGTTCTGAATTGCAATATTTGAAAAAAGTAACATACATTTTAAAATAGATAAGAAGTTGTTAATAGAAGTTTTTCCTGCCAATTCCAAGTGTGCTTGTACAAGTTTCCACATGGAATAGTATGAGCAAAAATGTTAGGCATTATTAGTGACAGTAATGACATTGATTACTTGTTTGAATGACTGCATTGTCAGTATTAACATGGAATGTAAATGACCTTATTGGGTCAGATAAAATATGAAGGATAATGCTCTACATTAAGAAGTGTACAGAGCAAGTAAAATGATACAGATGTACTTAGGAATACATATGTAAATATGTAATTATAAATAAATAAATATAAATATGTATATTTAAGTCAGAAGTTTCTGGGTTGATACACAGGAAAATATCAGGGACAAAGGCAGAGAGGCATAATTATACTGGTAAGGAGAGGGACTGACATAGTGGTAGCAGAAGAAAACAAAATATATTAATGGTATATTTATGCTTTTGAGGAATATTTGCAAAGAGGGAAGCTAACTTTGGCATGTGTTTACATACCCGGTAAGAGTTTTGTACTGAAAAGAATTTTTGGCAAAATAAGTTTTCAACAAGGTATTTCAATTATAGGTAGTGACTGTAATTTGAATTTTAGTGGTGAGAATGTGTCAGGAGTTACAACTAGAGAAGGTAGACTTTTAAAGACATATATTATTGCCATAGCAGGAGCTGAGATAGAATTTGCAGATTATTTTCAAAGATACAGCAACTGGGCCAGTTGCAGTGGAATCTATGTATTGCAGGAGCATGTTCATTTGATTAAAACTATTGGGACTCATTTAAATACTTCATCACATCTGTGCCCCCTGCAACAATTAGGGTACAGATGCAGGGTAATAAAGTAAAGGAGTGACACTAGCACTTTCCTACATAGTTATAGAAAAGTGAAGAGAAGAATTTAAGGACTGAGTGACAGTGAAATACTAAGAGCTGCTGTAGCAGAGAGAAACTGTCCATGAAGAGGTTACTAGTGCTTGGGGCAAGTTGAAACTGGATTTCAAAAATACAGTAGAAATGAGTGTAAATGAAATATGTGAGAAGGGAAAAAGAAAATATTTATAAGGGATATGAAATGTTAATAACAAAAGAAATCTTTTAGAATAGCAAGAACAACACCTTCAGTGTGCAGAGAAAAATACGCTAGCATTTAGATAATATATATGAGTTTAGAAAAATTGCTGTTAAGCAGCTATTTTTTGATACTAGTCCCAGAACACAGAAGTTGTTAGTACAATGCCTAAGGCAAATGAAAGCAGAAACAGCAGTAGTAAAACTCAGAGACCCTATAACAAGAAGAATAACTAGATAACCTGGGTAGATAATGGAAATATTTCAGAAAATGTCTAAACATTTGTAAAAGGCTGAAAAATGGGAAAGACAGGATAATATATAATTGGAAATATTCAGAAAGTATAGCTAACTCAACCAGCACCCTGTGCAAGTACCACAAGCTAGTGACCCACCCCTTCAGCTCTCCAAGTGAAGAACAAAAAAAAGATTCTACTACTGGCACCAACCCAGTGGACAGATACACAACTGCCCAGTCCCTCCTGCCAAAGCTATTCTCCTATTCACCTCACCCCTAACCCTATTTACTATTAGTGATGTAAAAAAAACAAACAAACAAAAAAAGCTTTATTGCCCTGCATGGAGCACTACAGCACTCGGACTTTAGTTAAAAAAATAAACATCTTCTCTTGTTTAATCTGTAGCAAACTGCTTTCTACTAATCTTGAAAGCAGTTGCTACAGTTTAGACTACATACAGTGTACTACAGCACTCAGATCCTACTTTAGAAAAAAGAAACATCTTCTCTCTTTTAAACTGTAGCAGTTGCTACAGTTTATACCACTGACAGCAATACAGCACCCAGGTTAATTTTACTTAAAAAAAAACATCTTCTCTCTTTTAAACTGTAGCAAATGGCCTGCTACAGTTTAAACCACACATAGAATGCTACAACACTCAGGTTTTACTTAAAAAAAGAAACATATCCTCTCTTTTAAATTGTAGCAAACTGCTTGCTACAGATTAAACCACACATGGAATGCTACAACACTCAGGTTTTACTTAAAAAAAAGAAATATCTTCTCTCTTTTAAACTGTAGCAAACTGCTTAATAGAAATGTAGCTTGCAGTTGCTACAGTTTAGACCACACACAGGGAGCTACAGTGATGAGGTTTTACCTCAAATGCTACATTACTGGAAATATTTATGAAATATTTAGGTTTTTCTGTGTTAGAGGAAGAGGTTCAACTGCTGAGAAACTGGAAAGACAAAGAAAAAATAAAAGCTATAATATATAGTCAGTCTTCATGAAAATCCATAACAAGAGATATTTGGAAGTTGGGAGGCAATATGTTAAATAATATATAGAATACATTCTTTAGTAATTTTTTGAAAGAGAGAAAAGTGTTTGGATCCTGGAAAAAACAATGAGAACTGTAATGTTAAAAAAATGGAATAGCAACACATAATAGTGCCATATAGACACGTTTTTATTTTAAATCATGATTATAAAGTGCTTACATATATATTAGCTAACAAAATAGTAAAAATGCAATCTGACTTGATAGACATGGATCAGTATGATCTTTTGAGGGAGAGACAGATATCTGGCAATATTAATAGAACCAAAGAAGAAATATACACTGCTGGGGTAAAGTGCCTCCAAAGTCACAAAAATATATCCACAAACAGAATGAAAGGCACACCACGACAATCGAAGTAAACCTTGTAGTTAATCCATCCTTTATTTCAGTAGGCGCTTCCTCAGACTTCAATAAATTTAAAAAGACTTCATCCATTAAATACTCCTGGATAAATATCTTACTAACCAATGAGAACACTCAATTGGTCACAATATCAATTAACATAAAAAGTTAACATATAAAATCAGTAATACATTAAAATCTACCCTGAATGAACATGACTTAATACAAATATAAGAAAACGTATAATTATATAAAAAGATATATTATAAAATTATATAGATTCTATTAACTTTAACGAGTTTGTAAAAACAGCATAATTCATGTTAATACATATTATTAATATATATATATATATATATATATATATATATATATATATATATATATATATATATATATATATATATATATATATATATATATATATATATATATGTGGCAATATCTATAAGGAAATTTGATGGTTTAAAATATGTCTAGTGTCTCAGGGGTCTATCCTTCAAGAAGGGTTTTATGGAAACTCTATCATTGAGGCCATGCCCAGTATCCGCCTGTAGCCTAATAATCCATCTGTTTTCTTCTTTTTCAGTAAAATTACTAATATTTCCTAGTCTCATAGTAGTATGTATGAGTACCAGAACCATAAATTTAAACTTATGTGTGGTATCATGTTCAATAACATGTCTGGCTAGGGCGTTAGTCTCATTCTCCTTACTTGTTGCATATAGATGTTCCCTAATTCTTTCTCTTAGTGTTCTATTGGTTTTCCCTACATAAAAATCCTTACACTTTTGACAGACCCCTAAATATACAACATTTCTTGATGTACAGCTAGCATAAAAATCAAATTTATAACATATATTTGTATCAGGATGTATAAAATTATCACTCTTAAAAATATATTGACAGTGATTACAATTATAACAGGGAAAAGTTCCTTTCCTCACTGAATGTATTCTTTCTTCATTGTGTTCATAACATAGAAGTCTCTTTAATGATTTAGTGTTCTTATAACTGAAACTTGGATGTTGACCTACCAGTTTAGTAATCTCTTCATCTAAAGTTAGGATTCCCCAGTTCTTTCTTATTATATCTGTTATCATTTTGTTATGATTTGTATAAGGGATGACGACTCTGTTACCTACAGTATTATTTCTTCTCTTGTGTGTAATCATATTCTGGTTCCGAATATCAGTCCTGCTGATATAAGGACGTCCACTATTACTTCTATCAACATGATGTAACACCTCAAGCTCCTTCTTGTGGTATCCTCTCATTAGAAGGTCCTTCTGTATATCTTCCACGGCTGTATCAAACACTTCATTCATACTGGTTAGCCTAGAGCATCTTAATCCCTGATTCTTTACTACATTCATATGCACATGGGGGGGTGCATGCTGTTTCTATGTAAGAATGCATTCCTTCTACATGGTTTTCTATATATTACTGAATGTATTGTATCACTTTCCTTC
This sequence comes from Protopterus annectens, assembly GCF_019279795.1. Classification (NCBI taxonomy): domain Eukaryota; kingdom Metazoa; phylum Chordata; order Ceratodontiformes; family Protopteridae; genus Protopterus; species Protopterus annectens. The sequence continues at coordinate 1,596,763,927 of NC_056726.1, read as the reverse complement.
AGTAATAAAACATCTAAGAACTCAATAGAGTTCCTTGAGCATTTACTAGTTAATGTCAGAAAATCAGTAGTGCCATTAATATAAGTGATAAATTCTGTCAATGAGTTTTGATCACCTCCCCAGATAAGAAGGAGGTCATCTACAAACCTCTTGTAAAATTTAATGTGTTGTGAGAAAAAGGGGTGTTCAAAAATATAGGTGTATTCCCAATATGCAAGTACTAAGTTCGCATACGAGTTAGCGCATGGGGTACCCATCGCCACTCCAGTTATCTGTAGGAAGTACTTATCTGAAAACATAAATGCATTGTTACTCAATACCAATTCCAACAACATGGTAATCCTAATAATTTTGTCCCTTGGGAGCCCCTTCTGTATTAAGAATAATCTAAGATAGTCAATACCTGTATCATTGGTATACAGGTAAATAAAGATTTAACGTCCATGGTCACTAAGTAATCTGTTTCTGTTATGAGATTATCTTTATTTACTAATGACAATGCTTCTAAAAATTGTTGTGTGTCCCTAAGAATGCAATCTGTTGATTCTACAGCTGATTTCAATTGTTTCTCTAAAAAAATGGAGATGCTCTCTGTTAGCCAGCCTTTGCCTGAAACAATGGGCCTCAATGGTGGTTTCTCAGAATTCTTATGAATTTTGGGTAATTCTCTAAACATAGGGACAAAAGGTTTTTCAATAAGAAAGTATTTATATAAATTATTATCTATGATGGCACACATTAGCATATCATACAAGTCTGCATGAACATTTTTAATTAAATCATTTAGAGCTTTAGATGTTAGATGCTTATACGTAGCTTGATCTGATAGCATATCATTGATTTCATTCTCATAAAAATCCCTATCCAATATTACTGTGGCCCCTCCTTTATCAGCTGGCCAAATTACTATATCTTTATTATTCTGTAAATTACTTAAAGCTTGCATCTCTTCTTTGTTTAAATTAAAAAATTCTGGTTTAGGTTTACTGCATTTATCACCAAACAACTTTAAAAAATCAGAAATACATGCTTTCTCAAAACATTCCAAGTATGTATGTATGGAGCTGTGGTATGAACGTAGATGGTCTAGAAAATATATGATTAGTTTCAATATCACAAGTCTGTTCATTCTTAAACATCAGCCCTAATGCAGCATTCCTAGTAAATTGTTTAATATCTACTATGATATTACTATTGTTGTGGTGTGCCTTTCATTCTGTTTGTGAATATTAATAGAACATTGATGATTCAGGGTGAATTGGAAAATAAAAAATATATATCATTATTGTTGGTGAGCTTCAATGCAAAGAAAGAATTTGACAGGGTTTGTTGTGATTTTACATATAGAGCAAGGATAGCATTTGCATTTCACAGTAAACTTATAGAGTTGATAAGAAAAATACATAGAGAATCAAAGGCAAGAATAAAGGTGAGAGTGATACCATTAGGCAAATTGTATTTTAGCAGGGGTACTAGGCAGGGATGTCCTGATTCCCCTACACTGCTTGCCTTTTATTTGGAGCCTTTAGTAAGAAACAAAAAGGACTCAGAATTCCAGGGATAAAATTAGTGTTAATCAAGAGAAAATGTTTTTTTTTTTCACACAGATGATATTATCCTGTATTTAAACAGACCCAGAACAGAATATCCAGATGTGGAATATTTTGAAACAGTTTTAGGCATTGTTTTGACAACAGCACATTTTATTTCAGTAAAAAACACATATATATGGATATTCTTCTAATGCTTGAACAACAATATCATCACATTTCATTTTTATGAGATGAAAATTGTGAAAATGAAATACCCGAATGGTAGATTCTTCCCAGGACAAGTAAACACATCCCCAAACTTCAATGAAACACACACTGGAGGAAATAAAATCCACCTAGGTGGGGGGGACTACACGCTGCACACCCCCTAACTATATATACCAACTCCTGGATCACACTACAGTGTAGAAAAGGGTGTGCTGGGGAAGTGTTTACTTCCTTTGGAAAAAAATTTGCCATTTGGGTATTTTATTTTTGCAACTTTTATCTTGAAAAAATGAAATTTGATGATATGGTGGTTTGAGTATTAGAAGATAGATTGATACAGCTATCAATAAATAAAAACAACATACATACCTATTTCCAACAATTTTCCATTAATAATTATGATCAGTCATAATATAGTTGTTTGCTAATAGCAAAATTGGCTAATTACTATATTCTCCAATAACTAACTGCATTTTTGCTATTTATTTAAATTATTTTGTTCTTCTTAGATCTCATAGATGTAATTGCAATTTCTCTTTATTAATTTCTCTTTTTTACTTTTTCCTCAAAATTCAGTGAATACTCCTTCTGCAAATTTAAAGAGTCCACATTAAGAAAAGTAATTTGGTCTTATGCAGTCTGGACTAGGAGCATTAGTTATTATCAGTGATTCAAATAGTATTCATCTTTCAACCTTTAAAAAATTCCTATTCAATCTAATATAAAAAGACACCAGTTTGATTATATTATTTATTTTTTTATTTAGTCTTCTTTTTGAAGACCTTACTTATTTTTGTAGAGTAATAAATACTATGAAGACATTCCAATGTAAGTATCTTCCAATAAATACTAGAAAAAAGTAGAATAAATGCACCTCAAAATTAGATACTTAGAAATGTCATTGCCTATGCTGTCAAAGTTATTTTTTAAAATATAATCTCAGTATTTATCATTAATTTTAACTTTTAATTCTAATAATACTGTATTTAATTTTGAAAGTGAATGATTTATGTATAATTCACAAGCTATCTTTTTGACTTTATGTAACCAGGAAAATTGTTTTATTAAGATCTGAAGAAGTGACTATTATGGCCTGAAAGCACTCATCTTTTTATGTTGTTTTCTGATTCTTTTATTTTATTAAAGTGATTTTTTAGCCATGCTTGTGTTCCTTACTAAGTCGCTTGTGGATTATATGTAGTTTGGGTCTAAGGACACTTTACCCAGTTGAGTGTTTTTTTCTTTGTGTGTTTTTGAATGAAAAATTCTTCATTACCTCTAGCAAACCATTAAAATATTCTAAAACCAATGGATAATTTTCATTCAATGTCCTATTAGTTGGGCTTTTATTTCTTTCAAATTTTTTGCTAAGATTTTCTATTGTCATTTAATATGATATATCCAAGTTAAATATCTTTATATCTACTGGTAACAATATTTTCTTTCTAAAAGAAACTAGACAAATGGAAAAAGTTATTTTCTTCAGCATTAACATTTGATAATACTGTTTACTATTATATACACCTTTTCTATAAACTAATGGTAAGTTGGTAAAAACGCCTTTCAATAAAATATGTTTAATAATGTCTTGGTTGGCTTAAGTAGTATATTAATTTAACTAGAATTAGTTAAATAATAAAAGGACTATCAGAAAAATTAATTACCCATGTCATTTTGTTACTATCTATAGTATATCTAAAGAATTCTGAACAGGCTTTAACTGAGAATTTCCACAAATAGATAAGTGAATTTTCTTCCATTGGGAGTCATCTAACCATTGTAATATACTGTAGACTATACATAATTTTGAAGATTTGGAAATCCTATACCACCTCTACTACAAAGTCTAATATTATTTATAAATGTATGTTGTACTTCATAGGATGCCATAGGAATTTCAATAACTGTTTAATTTATTTGCAATATTCTTTTCAGGAACTAAAACTATAGCTTAAATAATACAAATCATTTTGGTAATTTATTTATTTTTATTAAGGTTAATCTGTCTTCAAATGAAAAAAAAATAATGATTCCATTTATTAATCAATGTGTCGAAATCTTTGGTGATAATATTATAGTTCTCAATAATTTCAGTCAAGTTGTCATATATTTCTAAGTATTTAATTTATTTTTAATTAAATCAAAATTAATACTTGGTTAATATTAGTTGTGTTTTGATTTAAAATCAAGATTTAGGTTTAATTTTTATTAAAATTAATGTATGCTATATGTTCAGAGATTAATAGATTTTTAATATTTCCGCTTTTGAATTGTTTCATTACCTTGCTAATACAACATCATCTGATTGCAAATAAATTAATTTTATAAGAAAAAGATTTATTAATTTTAAAATGTTCAGTTCTAGAAATATTTCTTCTAAATTCTGCAAATGGTTCAATGTTGAGATCACATAAAATAGTGGGCATCCTTGTTTAGTATTCTTATTAATATCTAAGCCATTTGATAAAAAGTCACCTTTTTAAGTTATGTTTTTAAACTACTATAAATGTTCATTAACATTGTGATAAATTCCACAGAAAAACATGCTTCTACTGGTTTAAAAATATATTTCCAGTTTACAGTTTTAAAAGCCTTTCTCTAGATCTAAGCTTACAGCTCTTGCTTTAGTTTCATTCACATTTGAATAGTCTATGATGGATATTAATTTTCTTATATTGTCTTGTGCTTTCTTATGTGAATTAAAACCTGCCTGGTCATTATGTATCATGTCTTTAACATATTTTTGTAAGATTATGCTCAACAGGGTTTTAAGGTTGAAAGTAATTTTGTTACAAATATGTAACATAAATAATGTATAAAATAAAGCTTGCTTAAATGCAGAAACAGAGTTTAGTAATATGTGATCAGCATCCATACTAAATGACCATGGCTTGGAAAATAAGGAATCTGCTGAATGGACATTTTTTCCTTACAGACTTAAAAACAGGATGTATGCAATAGCAAAACTGCAAAATCTACTTTTAAAGAATGGACAATGACACTGTGACAATGTGTTTCCTTAAAAACACGTTTTTCTGCATGGACAACAGGACACTGTTATCAGCATTGGCACAAGAACAGATGTTCGTATGCAAAGATCCAAATAGAATACTGGATGTTCACACTGTCAGAAAAGCTGCCTCTTATAAATTCAGCAAAAACGTGACAAGACATTGTTAAACAAGGAAGCTTAAAAATAATATTATCAAGTCAGCATCTGCAACAATTAGTACAGTTTCTACAGGATGAGCAGTTCTCCAAAACAGAATACCAAGAGGAAATGTATATGTATGTGCATGACTAAAATTGTATATAAAGATCTCTATGAATCCAGTTATGTTAGGGTATTGGTAGAGACACATTTGTCTCGAGGTAAATGTTATATCTCTCACATCATCTGTACTATATGAGAAGTAAAGTGGAACAGTACTTTAAGCTGCAACGTTAGTCCGTTTGGTTTATTATAAAAAGTTGTCACTGCTCTAAGTTGATGCTGCAAAGTATATTCTCTTATCAGTGTATATTCTACAAGTTTCTGTATGCAACAGACTGTGAATGCAAATATAACCATACTTTGATTTTAGCAGAATCCAGCCAGCAAGACTGAGTGTCTTAAGAAGACTTCAAATCCATCACAGTAAGCAACACCATATAATTTTTCAATTTTTAGTGTAGCTGTTAAAATGTATATAAACAATTTATAATCAGTATTTAACAGTGAAATAGGTCTATACAATGTGTACCTTTCTGGTGCTTTATCATGTTTAAATTTTGGGAATATTAAACAATATTTCCAAGATGGTAGGGTTTTGTTTTTACTTTGAATTAACAAACAAACTTTCTTAAACAGTACTTTACCATATAAACTAGAACTGGCATTAGAGAAAGTAAAATTAAATTCATATGCATCTTTCCCAAAACAATTTCATACACTCATTAACAGATCAAAATAATTGGTAAGACTAATTAAACTAAATGTATGGTTAATGAGACAAATGGAAAAAAAATCATCTGATGCTAAAGATATATTTTATGTGAATGAATATTCATATAAAATGAATACTTAAAAATAAATATTGAAAACTTTGATTTAGACAATGAGAACTTACATGAATTTCTGAAAAATAATATTAAGAATAAAGTATTTCAAGAACATACTAAAAACTAAAGATGAAAATTATTAATATTGAATTTAAAGAGTGGATAAAAAACTCAAAAGCAATAAAGCTCCAGGGCAAAATGGTATCATATCAAAGATATATAAACTTTTGCCACAAGAAACACTTTTAGACATTGGGATGCAAAATAAATAAAGATAAAACAAAGACAATAGCAGTAAGTTTTGTGGATACACACAGGTTAGTTCAACAGTATTCATATTTATGGGGCATTACAAAATGAAATACATGAGGATATGGTTTAGCATGTTAAGGAAAACATAAAATGAAATACTTTGGGATATGGGTTAACATAATGTGAAATGACAAAATGAAATACTTGGGAATATGAGTTACATATTTATGGGGGCATGGCAAAATGAAATACTTGGGGATATGGGTTAAAAAGACTTGATCATGGCAACTA